>NC_060888.1:19631768-19844268 GCF_014805685.1 Silurus meridionalis | reverse complement strand
CTGCCTCTTTCAGTGTTACCAGTTCAAAAGACAAAGGCCATTTCTCAACACACTTGGATGCAATTACTTATATGTGTGTTATACTTAATAAATTACTCCACCACTTCCCAAGAGAGATAATATGACCACTGAATTTCATTCTCTCTACAGTGGGAACAAGGCCAATCCCATTCCCCATAGACTTCCATTCATGAGCAGCACAAGGCACAGCTGGCATCTGATTCGCATTCTAGGTGTTTTACTCTTACTGATTAACATCAAATGATCAGGTTACAAATGATAGTTTAACCTATAGACCTCCACAAATCAATGACTGAATCTGTTCTCACTAAATGAAATAAATACGTTTTCAAAGGGTGTTACTCTCAAGCGTAGCTGTATTTACCAAAAATCTTTCATACAGCTCTCCAATTCCTGTTTGTCAGATCTGGTTCACTTGGTAAATTGGCTGCACAGACACCCTTCTTCTCTCTGCACAGCTCTGTGGCACTCCCATTTAAAACGTGAGAAATTATAATTATCAGAATTATGCTTTTAATGATGCGTTAATTAGACTCCTACAGTGAGATTAGCAAGTGCTTATGAATTATTAACTGTGAAGTCTTTCCAGAATTTTAACAGGCAGGACAACTAAATTCGCTTTTCCTGATGATTAGTGTGCTTCAAAATAACACAACAGACTGTGGTGCATATGCTTATGATTACAACTTTAAATGCATTTATTTAACTCTCTCACATGCTAGCAGTTTTGTGCCAAGGTTCTTTGAAAAGCAACCTATTGGGCAAAGAGCCTCACAGACTTATTTTTTCTCATTAGCGAAAAAAACATTTAATGATTCATTCCTGATTAAACCAATAAATCCTTTGAACTCTAAATTGCCATGACTGAGTTGGTATGCTCCTTTTCTCTTTTCTAATCGAACACCATCAGAAATTTGATTATTTTGCCAGTGAAATTCTCACCTGTCATGCTCCAGTTTGCAGTGTGAAAACAATCTTCAAGTTACAACCAGCCAAATGTGTGCATTAAATAAACAAGTGTGCTCAGAGCCCATCCCATGCTGAAGTGCAATGGGCCAAACTTAACAGAGCATGGTAAAAAGATTTGGGTAATCCCTGACTGTAATAACTCAGTCAGCTGTTTTGAATTGGGAGAGGAGCTCCAGGCACAGCCACAGCAGGCATTGCCATCCACTTTAGGCTTCTGTGTTCCGCTTAGCCTGCTGCTGTATAAACTTTTGGATGGAAATTGGCCTGCTAATTTGCAGGATGTGGGACCCACCTCCTACTTAACATGCATGAGTGCAGATGAGACCCGGGAGTTTTTGTACAAGAGTCAATTTAGGGGAAGGAATAAACCTGGCCTAAGCCCACAATCCATTTTAAACAAATGGTACCTAAATAACCCATGTCGAAATAGCTAATTTAGAAAATATTTACCACAAAGAGATTAGTGTTAACCTTATTGTTCATAACAACCAATGCATGATCTGTGCTGGATAATTGAATGTGCCGTATCACACTCTATGTGCTTGATGGATGGGACGTGATAAGTTATGGGGACTCTCTACCAGGCCACGGTCATCTTGGTGTCAACATCAATGTTTGTTGTTGTCACGCTTAATTATGATTTCTGTCCCTAGGTGTTCATGCCTTAATGTTTACTGAATGCTAATGTTACTGATGCCGCTGAGTCACTATTTAAGTAAAAAAAAGGTGTATGTTTTGGTTCAGTGTCAATACCCAGTACATTAACATGGTTGCCTTATAATGGTCTACAAGCTTTATTAAATGAATTACACTTTATTATTTTATTAAATGATTAAATAGATAGATAGATAGATAGATAGATAGATAGATAGATAGATAGATAGATAGATAGATAGATAGATAGATTGATAGATTGATAGATAGATAGATAGATAGATAGATAGATAGATAGATAGACAGACAGACAGACAGACAGACAGACAGACAGACAGACAGACAGACAGATAGATAGATAGATAGATAGATAGATAGATAGATAGATAGATAGATGTATGTTTTACTCTGTTGGAGGCCATTAAATCTGTTAGATCACTGGAGGGGAGAAAACAACACAACACAACCTACACTATGGAGAGACCTGCCTTGAGGAGACGATGAACACTCATCTGTGTTTTGTGTTTTTGCACAGGTTATGCAAATCAGCCCTCGATGACTCCAAGACTTGTTATAACATTAATTAACAGAGTGCTACCTTGCGCAATATTTGGTTACAGAGCCACTGTCTGCGGATGTAAAAATTTACAGGATTCCAATTTTAATGAGACAGCAGAGCACAGGTGTGCTAATGAAGAAACCGCCTCATTTGAATAAGACAATGCTGTTTAGGGGGGAAAATTAATTAACAACAGCAGGGAAAAAAAAGACGTAGTTTCTACAAAGGTTCGAAATTATACCACATTGTTTCTCTTCACTGACAATTGTACCCAGCTTATAATGCCCTCTTTGAGACGGTTACTTAAGTTTGTTAATCATCGTCTTAATCATTGCACTATTAAAATATGAGACAGATTCAATTACTCTTGAGAATAATAACTGTAGCACTGAAATGATACCTTCTCTATGGAGGGAGTCCCTCTCTTACTTTGTCTCACTTTGCTCATGTGTTTGGCTCTCGAACTGTGTAAGAGTTTACTTTCCTTCTTCTGTTTCAGGTCTGCCTGCAAGCTTACCATGTTTCAGCACTGGTTTCCACCTGAAAAAGGACACTAACTGCACCTAATTACAGCATGTGATTTGGAATTTTACAGCGACTATGATGGAGGTGCAGACAAGAGAAGGGGAAAACCGAGATGGGTTCTCCTGGAACACAGTGGAATGTGCTCTTAACCTTAGGCCTGATATTATAGCGCATATTATTATAATGTGCTCCTTAGAGCAGCAATTAAGGATCTTTGTAAAGTAAGTGTTAAATACTAAAAAAGTGTCTCACACGATAACTCACAGATCAGATCTTTGAATACCCACTTGAGGGCAAACCTCTTTCTGATCTTCAAACACTTTTCATTTCAAGTATCCCAGGCAATATCTTCACCGTCTCATAGGAACCACACATTTACTAGGCCTGCTTACCTACAATCCGGAAGCATGTACTTAGCCCATATTTGTCATTCTAGAAAATGTTTGCCTAAAGCCAAAAGCCACGTTAACATCCTGTGTGGTGTGTGTTTGACAGACTGATGACAGAGACACTCCTTTCTTAGTAGTAAAGCAGTCCACTAGTGACTTTACTATAGGCAAACTAAAACAGGTTACAAATTTAAATCATACTTCAGTCTACAAAACACAAACCTTTCAAAGAAGAAACACTGAGCAAAACACTATGAGCAATACCTCTGTATAATGTGACTGCTTGTGCCACCAGCATGATTTTATTTTATCTTTATTTTATCTGTGTATCTCAGAGCAGAGGTAATTATATCATATTTCACTCAAAACGTGACATGAAACTGAACAAACTGCATATCTGTGATTATTCCGGTTTCCTTTCAGGTGTAATGAGAGTGATTAACATAAGAACTCTTTGCTCGGCAGCTCCAAGCTGCATAATTAGAATATGTTGCCTTTTTTTCTTTCAGACATATAGTTCACATTGTACAGAAGTGTGGGTTTTCATTATGTTGTTATTTCATTAAGTTTCACTTACACAAGAATAATGAATTGGTGCATTGCTGTGCTTCGATGCAGTTTGGAAAGTCAGATAAAGTTGACTCTTGACTCTGTAAGTGTAATAAAGTCTGTTATGACATATAACATTCATGAAAAAGTCTCAAGCATAAGTACTATGTAACAGTCAAGTCAGGACAGAGGACAATGAGCTCAGAGGTTTCATGACAATCTTTTTTTTTTGGTCATATTCATTTCAAAAAGAGAAGGTGGTGAGCTTTATAGCGTACCCTTAATGATAACAGGAGCTAACGTGCCTTGCAGATTTTTTAGCAGTATTAATTGTACCTATAAATTGATGTTTTTCAATAATAAAATAAAACTTAATCATTTACCAACTGCTGTAGTATAAGTGCAATTATATATATTGCAATTATAATTATATATGACATGATGTTATAGGAAAATATGTCACCTTCATTATATACTCCATCGTGCTTAATTCCTTACTTATTGCAGTGTAAATCTACAGTACATGCTTTTTCAAATAGCATTTTTTAATTGGGCTTAATTGCTGGAAAGCAGTGAGACGAGTTATTCTAGCCTGTTGATAAGACACAGTAATAACTGGCAATAACTGTTATTGCAATACAAAACATGCTTTATGGAAATTATCATGCTTTCATTCCAAAACTTCCAAAAACATTCCAAAACTCCTCATTTATGGCAAACATTCATAAAGGATTATCTGATCATTTGAGCAGGGCCTTACATTTGAGGTGTTCTCTTAATCATGTATTTCTTTTTCCATGTATTCTGTCTCTATGAGTACAATATGGTATTAATATGCAATATATATATATATATATATATATTTTTTTTTAAACCTTGTGAGTCATTTCTGTAGCTGAATTGATTAGCATTTTATACTGTAGGTTGTTCTGAAGAAGGTTAGCTAGAATCAGAAATTCAGATGCACAGATCTAAATCAAAAGCTAACCTGGGATATCAAAAGGACTTGATGACAAATGTACCTAAACAACTAAGTGGTAGTCAGTTGGAAATCCACAATCCAGTCTCACTAAAATTTATGGAGGCTACAAAACAAGCTAGAGGGACGGTACAATAGTAAAAAGGAGTCCAAACAGTAACCACATATAGCCAACTGTTTAACTAACCACATACAGACTCCTGAATAAAGTCACTCATAAAATTTAACCACATATTGTCTGAGCTTTCACCTGAAAAAGGGCTCTCTTGTTTTGTGTCATGGTTAATTCATGTAGCAAAACACAGCACAGTGATTTAAAACATGGCTCAATATAATAGCAAGGTAAATTAGCAGGTGTTCGTTAAAGCAGAAAGTACATCTATTTTCATCGGTTTAACACTTATTCAAATGATTCTCTTCCCCATATATAAAAGAAGTGGGATATAATAATCACATCTATCAAAGAGATGCAATGACAGTAGAGCAGTGCTTTGTGAACATATTGAAGATATTAGAAAGAGAGAGGCATTAACATCGGTTAAATTAATCATTTTTGTTAACCTATTATTAAAGGATACTACTAAACAGCATTACACGTTTCTCTAAAAGTTTATTGTTTATCTTGTGCTAACAACAAGCCAAAATTAGTCATTACAATTGAGCTGTGTGACTTTTTTTTCTCTACCAGCTGGCCAGGATTTCTCAGTATTGCTGCTAAATAGTGATTTATAAAATGTTTTTTTTGTGCCTGTTTTTGTGCTCAGTTGCTAAAAGCAAACATTTTGTGTGGTTGTTCATTAAAGTTTGTGCATGCAAGTCACTACTTGACATCCTAAACAGTGATGGATGTTCACATATATGAGCCCTAAGCTATTCAACACTCAATACAGACATAGTACAAAATGTAGAATCCAAAATTTGTAATTCTAATTGTAACCAGGATTTTGTAATGGAAATCTGAATATTACAACCACAGGTAAGTGTGAACCCAACAAATGAAGCACTGTTTAGTCATTGTAAGCCATCTCAGGCAACAGCTTCACCTTGTGCAAGGCTTCTGTGCTGAGAATAGTTTGCACTCGAATAAGGAAAGAAGTTACCAGGTTGAAATTTTACAATAGATTTAACAAAAATACGCAAATGTTTTTGAAGAGATTAAAGACTTTTAAAATGATTTATTATAGTTTGTTATATTTATTATATATGATATATATATATATATATATATATATATATATATATATATATATATATATATATATATGAAATATATGTGACATTTATTATATATATATATACAGGAGTGCAGAATTATTAGGCAAGTTGTATTTTTGAGGATTAATTTTATTTGAGGATTAATTTGAACAACAACCATGTTCTCAATGAACACAAAAACTCATTAATATCAAAGCTGAATATTTTTGGAAGTAGTTTTAGTTTTAGCTATTTTAGAGGGATATCTGTGTGTGCAGGTGACTATTACTGTGCATAATTATTAGGCAACTTAACAAAAAACAAATTTATACCCATTTCAATTATTTATTTTTACCAGTGAAACCAATATAACATCTCAACATTCACAAATATACATTTCTGACATTCAAAACCAAACAAAAACAAATCAGTGACCAATATAGCCACCTTTCTTTGCAAGGACACTCAAAAGCCTGCCATCCATGGATTCTGTCAGTGTTTTGATCTGTTCACCATCAACATTGCGTGCAGCAGCAACCACAGCCTCCCAGACACTGTTCAGAGAGGTGTACTGTTTTCCTCCTTGTAAATCGCACATTTGATGATGGACCACAGGTTCTCAATGGGGTTCAGATCAGGTGAACAAGGAGGCCATATCATTAGATTTTCTTCTTTTATACCCTTTCTTGCCAGCCACGCTGTGGAGTACTTGGACGGTGTGATGGAGCATTGTCCTGCATGAAAATCATGTTTTTCTTGAAGGATGCAGACTTCTTCCTGTACCACTGCTTGAAGAAGGTGTCTTCCAGAAACTGGCAGTAGGACTGGGAGTTCAGCTTGACTCCATCCTCAACCCGAAAAGGCCCCACAAGCTCATCTTTGATGATACCAGCCCAAACCAGTACTCCACCTCCACCTTGCTGGCGTCTGAGTCGGACTGGAGCTCTCTGCCCTTTACCAATCCAGCCACGGGCCCATCCATCTGGCCCATCAAGACTCACTCTCATTTCATCAGTCCATAAAACCTTAGAAAATCAGTCTTGAGATATTTCTTGGCCCAGTCTTGACGTTTCAGCTTGTGTGTCTTGTTCAGTGGTGGTCGACTTTCTGCCTTTCTTACCTTGGCCATGTCTCTGAGTATTGCACACCTTGTGCTTTTGGGCACTCAGTGATGTTGCAGCTCTGAAATATGGCCAAACTGGTGGCAAGTGGCATCTTGGCAGCTGCACGCTTGACTTTTCTCAGTTCACGGGCAGTTATTTTGCGCCTTGGTTTTCCACACGCTTCTTGCGACCCTGTTGACTATTTTGAATGAAACGCTTGATTGTTCGATGATCACGCTTCAGAAGCTTGGCTATTTTAAGACTGCTGCATCCCTCTGCAATATATCTCACTATTTTTGACTTTTCTGAGCCTGTCAAGTCCTTCTTTTGACCCATTTTGCCAAAGGAAAGGAAGTTGCCTAATAATTATGCACACCTGATATAGGGTGTTGATGTCATTAGACCACACCTTCTCATTACAGAGATGCACATCACCTAATATGCTTAATTGGTAGTAGGCTTTCCAGCCTATACAGCTTGGAGTAAGACAACATGCATAACGAGGATGATGTGGTCAAAATACTCATTTGCCTAATAATTCTGCACTCCTGTATATATATATATATATATATATATATATATATATATATATATATATATATATATATATATATATATGAAATATATGTGACATTTATTATATATGACATATATATTTAATATATATGATATATAATAAATATAACAAACTATAATAAATCATTACAAGTATTTTGTTATAGTTTAATTTAATCATTTACTTTCAGTCTACGGTTTTCATAACAGTGTCACACTTTTACAGTGACCTTCAGTCAGTCAATATCACAATATCATTACAAATGAAAAATTGCTAATGTTCTTTTTCAGACGATGCAGCTGCTGACCTGTGGAATTAATAGTCCAAATATTTTAATGAGGTGAATGTACTCAGCTAATTGTGTTGACTAAAAGATGTGGAACTAATTGTACATTTCTTACATAACATATAATATATGACTCATGGAAAAAAAAACATGTTTCAGGCATGATCTGTAAATTAGTTCACACATTAATGGAAAGATAACACAATTTCCAAAGCTTTCAAGATATCTAGGCAGTCTAAGTGTAGTTAAAATGGGTTTGGACACTTGTGCTGGTTTATTAATGTCTCAAACCTTTACATATTTGTAAATTTATGATGAGTGGATCGCACCTATAATTATTGATTTGAACAAAAAAACCTTGTTACATCCATGAACTACTAGACATTCTGCCAGTGCAGATCTTTACAAGGAAAGGGTTTTGACTGGAATATGTCAGTTCTGTACAAACATGTAATTCAGGTGAATAGCTGCTGTCAACTGAAAAGATGACTAAGTTAAATTGTTATCTGCAAAGACAAACAGTAGGATGTAATGTACAAACAATGTGAGTAAGTAAGGATTGTCAAATGTCATAAGTATGCAGACAAAACCATGCGTTTTAGTTGAGTAGTCAGAACTTAGGGCTGCATTTACCAATGTCTACTTTGAAGCAGACTTTAGCTGGGATTAGCCAAGATTCAAAGGGCTTTGAAATGTAGAGCTGGTTAACATAAGCGCAAGTCAGGGTCTGGTCTGGTTTTCTAGAACCTGTGCAAGAGTAGTTTCAATTTTACAATTTTTACATCCTTTGGTGTCCAAGGTCCATTTCAAATCATAATAATCGGTTTAGTCCTGCTGTAAAGGCCCTGAGGCCCACAGGGTTAGAGTTAGGCTTTTTATCTTTATTTCCTATTTTATACAAGATCAGCAATTAAGCACAAATCAGTTTAGGCCTGTCCCAAATCTGGCCTGTGCCCCTTTAAATAGTAAAGCACCAGCACACAAACAGTGGATGTGTGATCACGTCGGAGAAAGCCTGCTGTCGAGTGTTGATTCGCGCTGTCTGGCAATTGCCGATGGGGACGCGCGTCAGTTTTATAGCCGAGCCTGGAGGAGAGGCGTTGGCAGGCAAAGAAAGCCTTCTCGTCAGTGTTTATTAATCACCGGCGTGATATGATACTGTAATATCTGTGGTATTTTTACACTCGCCCAGCACACTCAGAGTAGCTTTGGCTACAAGAGGACTTAATGAGTTACAAGTCTGCTTAATAGTCTCTGACTATTTTCTGCATTTTTGTTTTTGTTTTGTAGTGCTTCTGGACTTAATGCAAACACATTATACACAGAAGTCTCTTCAGAGCACATCATCACATGCACACGCAGGAATCCATATGCACGTGTACACAAACTCACAACAATGTGGTGAGAGGAACAATAAGCATTGCGGGCTTTTTTTGTGTTTTGTTTGTATTTCTATGGTCAGTAAAAGCTTTCAGGCCTATAGGTGATATCATGTACACAAGCAGGGTGAACTGTCAGATATGTTTACTTAAGAAAGCGTGATGACGCAGTTGCAATTGGCCGTTCGCACGAGCGCTAAACACTCCGGTCACTCTAAATGTTTTCAACTGCTGCATACTGTTAATTGTTTTGGTTTTTTCCTTTTATCACAGCAGCAGTTATGACCACTGTGTGTTTTACAAACACATGATACAAACAGAAGGGTGCTTTGTGAAAAAAGCAGAAGTGGATTGCCTCAGACAGTCAGAGTAATTGCTATCTAAACACAAAAAGTGCTCTGTTTATTTTGGGTACGCACATTGATTTGACAATGTCTGATGCAATACATTTTGACATATGAGACACGGTTATTGAAAAAAAAATACAGTGTATCCAAGGAGTCGAAGAATGTGCTCTTTTTTGTTGAATCTCGATAAGTCTCATAGTACATTAATTAGAACCTCAATGCTGATTCACAAAAACCAATCAATTACACATCTAGACTTGACTGGCAGCACCCTATAATTGGGTGGCTGCTTTCCTTTTCTCAAGTAGCCCACAGCCAATCCATACAGACCAAACAGGTGGCAGCAGAGGAAACAAGCTCTTCCAGTCCATAAAACTGGCTAACTAGCTCCTGAAACTTGCCAGCCTGTAATTATCATATCATTTGTGTTGTAAATCACAGTGCCTCTTGTCATGGTATCATCAGACGTACGGCAATTTTATGCTGCAAATCAACACAGACAACAAAAAATAGACAGAGAGAAAAAAAAGGTTGTTTAATGAAGCTCTGATGACGATGATGTGATTGTGAAAGATGACCATGGAAGTGTTAGAATATCTCAACAATGATTATTTTCCTGTTTTGTATGATTATTGACAGTCATTAATTTAACACTTATAATAACTTTCTGAACAGCATCCAAAAAGACTCCAGCATCCATAACAGCTTTTTCTGAGCTTATAATCATATCTTTAATAACAGTATTTTATAATAAACTGAGAATTGTGGTGGGGGAATCATATAAAATTTAACTAGGATGGACTTTCCCTTCCTCAAGTCCAGACACCCCTAATTCCTGTTCACTTACATCTCTGGGAAATGCTTTAGTTTTTCTGTCAGCAGCAGGATTCATATTAACAGCAATGTGCTCAGCTTTTATGATTATAATTGGCAGTCATAAAGAAAATGGCTCACTTTTGCCATCGGCTACGTTACAGACCAAAAACAAAGATGCAAGCAGTGGTTCAGCCATTTTTTAAGTGTCACTTTGCCAACATATTCAATATTTTATCAAGCCAAATTTTATGCTATTCTAAGTAGGGAATAAAATATGTCAGGCTTTTATTAATATAACATCATGGAACCAAAAAAAACCTGCAAAGCCTTCGTTTATCTCGAGGACTTCCCCATGCTAAGGAAAGAGGTACAGCTGTTCCTTCCACCTGTTAAACAACACAGTTTGTTGTAGATGTTGGGGAGTACTTCTAAAGAAATGCTAAATATATAGTTTTGCTTAAAAAAAACCTTCACCGTATCATCAATTATTGATGTTTTAAAGTATTTATGTAAAATAAATGTCTCTGTGTAAGTTACTACAGAAACAGCAACATATCAGACAACGAGGGTTAGATTATAACACGATTTGCCTTGTAGCTGGAACTACTGTCATGCTGTAGAACATTAATCACCACCTTCTGACCAATCAGATTAAAGAATTGGTGTATATTACATATTGTTTATTTACAGATTGAGTGTAACTGCTACTGTATATGGTATACAGTATATGTATACTGTATTCTTATTTCATCTAAATTCATATACACACAATTCAAATAATTGAATCATCTTATCAGCTGGAATGTACCTGTTAAATTAACGTGTAAAATGCATCATTTCCAACATTTGGCTGGCAATGGTTAAAGGTTATATAACAACGGCTGGTTGCAGCTTGTCACACAATAATTGGACCAATTATTTGGGTAATTATGTGAATAACTCTCATTAAAACATTTTTTCGACAGTAAGTATGGCCTATTTTGAAGTTGTGGAATTAGCTTGAGCACAGTGACAAAAAATCCTAAATGAAGCTTAACATTGAATGGTCCAAGGTGAATAGATATAAATGAGGCTGTGGGAGATCACTGTTTATGGCCTTATTATTCTTTATAAACTCTTTATACATCTGTCTGCTGGTCCAGATTTACTGTCCTTACTTTCGCAACTGCACATCTACCTATAGCCTTTGGTTTATTAATTTTTTTACAATATTACGCGGATTTTAAGGGCTTAAATTGATGCAAAACATTAACGGTTGATTGATACCAACAAAAATTCAAATAAAGCCTTAGCCATTACCAAAATCCACAACAGTTATTAATAAAAATATTAATAAAACATCCAGGCTCTCATTAATAGTCATTTACAACAATTCATCTGAAAAATCAATTGTTCTGAAACCCAATGAAATGCTTTCATGCAACTTCATTAGAGTGTGTTAGAGCACAATTGAACCTTCATGAGATTATTTTGTTGCACTGCACGGTATAAGAATACAAGCTGTTTTTGAATCCATAAATAAATAATACTTATCGTAGAAAAAAAAATCCCTGACAATAGCAGTTATTGTTTGCTAATGAATCGCAAAGCACGAATCAGCTCGGCAGCAACAGATCAAATTAGAGTGGTTTAGCGGAACTACTTGACTTAATGGAGCTGGCGAAAGAACATAGACTTGTCTCTACACCTCCAAGATTTGCTACCATCTGTTCCTTTGTTTACACCTCGCCGTTTCCACGGCAACGACAGGAGGCAGGTAGAAGTGGGAAATAGTTCGACTACATGGCTACACTCCATTACTGAACACTTCTTTATAATGAACTTAGAGAGAGAGCGCGATTTTATTCCAAGGCAAGAATTGAAAATAGAAGCACACATTCAGTGGGTGTTGTGGTTGGAACTTGTGATAGCCACAGTCATATGTTTTTTGTGGAGAGTGTGAAAGTTCACAAAATTCAGTAATAGCTTTATCTCACATCAAACAATAGTCTCTATTGCCTGCTCATTTTTTCCTTCTATCTCTGTTGACATTACTAGCATTTAGCCAGAAATAATTTGAACCATCTTGCTTTTAGGCCTGTGCATTATTCATGCTTTGGGTCTAAATGGTGCTATATTGTCACCAATTATGGAGAATATGAATAATTTGTTCTTACATTGTCTTTCACAGTTTATATGCATATATGACGATAATGAGGCAGTCTATTGTGAAGAGGTGGTGAGAAAGATGCAGATCTCACATGTCTCAGTTTGCTCGGGGCCTGAAGAATTAACAGGTGTAAATCACAATGCATAAAGGTGACATGGATTCAGCTGGTAGAATTTGAAGCCCAGAGCCTTTAACTCATGAGTTCTGGATCTCATCTGTTTTCCAACCTTGCAAACACACCCAGACATGGAAAAAAAGATGGATCGGAGGTGAGAATCACACAACAGATGAAAATAATTAGGCCCTACTTGGAGGACAGATTTAATGAGGACAGCTTTAATGGGCAGGCAAGGAAATCACTACAGTTTCAACAAGTCAAATAACAACCAAAAAACAAACAAAATAAAATGTATATCTGCACTTAGCATTAAATACATTATATTATATATAAATATGTTGATAGTTTGAGTTTGATTTTTTTTTTCTTGTCTATGCTGTTTCTTTTGCAGCCCAGTACTCCTACTTAATAATTAAGGCAAACGGGTGTCTTTATATTTAAATGAGTGTTTTTAAAGATAATGATCTGCAACAAAAACAGGGGGGAATCCATATAAGCCTTTTAATGTTTTTTTGATGATTATTAAAACCTATACTATAAATAATGGCAACAATTTACTTAGTACCAGGTATGGAAAATGGATGAATAATCTTTAAAATTTTTTGTCAGATCAATGTTTTTATTATCTAATCATCTGCAGGAAACAAGAAACAAGACATGAATTACAAAATAATAATTACAAGACAACAGAAAAAAAAAATGAATTGGTAGGGCTACAGTGCAATTTCTTGTCCTCATTAAACCAAAAAAATAAAAATCTGTCTTGAAGTGCTACAAACTGTTTCTGGACCTTAAATGATACACTAGGAAAATTCTCATTTTCAGTATGAAGTAAATGATTGCTTTTTTTCTCAATTAGCTAATTATATTTAATTCAGTTTTTTTTTTGTATTTTTAATTTTGAGTCATAATTAAAAGCAAAAAAGAAAAAAAATAACTATTTTACATAGTAAGACATTTAAACCACAAATACGGTTTCTTGCTTAAACCCTGACGTCAGTGAATCTTGGCACTCAAATGCATAGAAAAGTTTGCTCGTTCTGAACAAATAAAAGATTTGAAGTGTTCGACTGCCCTAATGCACATTACAGGAGACTGGGAAAGCTGTCAGATCTGCATCAATGCCATATGTTCATTAAAAACCTGCTGTTCATTGGTAAGGGGTAAAAAAAACAAAAAAATTAATTTTTAAAAGGTCATTTTTGGAAACATTGCATAACACAGAAATCCACAAAATATCTCAAGTTACATCTAAGGCTGAGTTCGACTTCGGTAAAGAATTAAACAATGCAGTTGACCAGTTTGACAATTTAACAGTACGTAACAAACAATCCGTCCATCAGAAAGTTGTCTTAACCAGAGCGAACATAATACATTTAGATGAAAATGTTCAGGTGGATGGTAGAAGAAGGGAGAGGTGGAGTGAAAAACTAGACACTCTTTAATGCTCTGTGATGGAGTCCCAAACTGTAGAGGTCTGTTTGTATTGCATACGAGAAGTCTTGGAAACCAATCTTTTGGAGCAGTCCGAGCTGAGGCATCCTCGCTGTGCCCGCTCACACATAATCTTTCAGCTGACAGCACAGATTTCCGTTCCTTAGTTTTAACAGCCAAGTCGATTCATGACTAGGTCTGGAACTTGAATGGTATTAGCTTAGTTTGTTTATTATTTCTTTTCGTGTTTTTTCTCCACTAATTATGGCTGAGCTGCAGAGAGTTAGAATACGTGCGTTCGAGACATTAGTCCTCTGAGATGACGTCTATGTCGTCCGCACTGCCCTGCTGAGTAGCAACTCTCCAGCGGTTCACATGCTGGTTGCCCTTTCTCTTCTGCTGCAGCTCAGGCGATTCCTCTTCCAGTTTCTGCCTCTTGTGCTTGGTTCTCCGGTTCTGAAACCATACCTTTACCTTTAAAAGACAGAAAAGAGACAGCACATCATCACCATGTAGAAAACATTTCTTATATACATCATCTAAGGTGATTTTTTTCTTGTGTTGACAGATTTGCTCACTACTTTTCATTCAATATGCCATCTTAAATATCGGCATGGCACCGAGGTGAATCATTTCTTCAGGTACCACATATTGTGTAATAGTCTGGAGAGGTGTAAAAGATGCTAGGGGTATAAACAGTAAACAGATATTTTTTAATATTTAATATTTTTCTCAAGCATTTCTTCACATTCACATTCACTTCTTTTTCACTTAAAGTAACATTCCTTTAATTGATTTTTGACGTTAGAAATACTGCTTCTACGCATGTAAAGAATGTTCCTGACTGATGAGGTCATGCCTGATCCTGTTCACGAAGAGAGCTTTTAAACGAATGTTATGGAAGTCTGTAAAATGATACACATTCTGTTATCTGTGTATGACATGGCCATTTTAACACATCGAGCGGAAATAATGAAATGAGTTGCTCTGGGAAAATAGTTCTTTTAAAAATGTATTACGTGTTAAAATACCCTTAAGCCAAGCTGACTCAACTAAAAACATTGAGCTGTTGCAGATGATCAGCAGCACTTGCGTCAACAAGCATGTGTGTGTGTGTGTGAGTGAGTGTGTGTGTTTGTGTAATGCGGATTGAGAAATCCAACCGTAAATGCATGGTGAATACATGTCTTGGCATTCTTTAGGCCCAACCCTAAGTAGGGTAGTGTAGGACAACTGACTTCCGTCCTGTGATGACATGATGTAGGCTTGAAGAAAGTGCGTGGATGAAAAATGTGTGTGTTTGCCACATCCTGCTGGCTCAGTGAAGTGGAATGTCTATGTGTGTCCATTTGTTTGTGTGTGAAGAAGCTGTTGATACGTTCTCTTTTCATCTCTCTTACCTGGGTCTCAGTGAGGCAGAGGCCATTGGCCAGCTGCTTGCGCTCAGCACCCACTACATAGTGGTTCTTTTCGAAAGCACGCTCTAGTCGCAGCAGCTGTGAGGGGGAGAAGGCCGTGCGAATGCGCTTGGGCTTGCGAGAGAATGGTCCATGCAGCAGCAGGTTTTCCGGGCTGCTGTCCTCACCTGCGCAAAAGAGCACGAGAGATGTACAGGATGAGAGATGTCTGCAAAATACTGAAATGACTTCCTAGTTTTGTCGTTTATAAATAGCTGTATTATATTCTCATCTATTTGTCTGCCATTTGTTAGCATGCATAATCAGATTACACTTGAAATCTAATAAAAGATTCTATCAATAATTAGGCTGATGTTTACCAAAGAAATACAATTTTTTTTAATTCTTTCTTTAATTAATATAATACAATTTTTATTGTCATGCAATAATATTTTGCAGCCTATAATATAATTAGATATGCAAAAGTAAGATGGATTTCGAAACGGCTAATATTGGTGACCGGTGCTAACCAGATTCACTTGGGTAGCCCACAGTGAAGTGATTTTGTTTTACTGAAGGGGCGGCATTCAGATGTATTTTTCCATCATGCACCGTCACCCTGATTTTCATACAAATGCATGGCTGTAACGTCTCAATGTCGCATCCTAAGTAAATATCTTAGCATGAAAAGATGCAAAAACAATTGCTATGAATTTTGATAGGCAGTTAAGCAAATGTAAAACCCCCACATTTTGTCTCATTTCTTTCAACATAAGGCTATAGTAAAATGCGGTCATTATCAGTTCCGTGGGGTGTGTGACCTTCATCCCACCGCAGGCTGCATCTGGTAGACCAAGTCCATATGCCGTTTATTAAAAAACACACAGAAGAGGCGAAGCATTTTTCATAAACAAATGGATCTATAACTCAGTGATGGGATGTGTCAGCCTTGAAAAGAATATTCAGCAACAGCGCAACCGCAGGCACGCACAAACAAAGTTTGCCCCTTCGGAGCGGTTGAAGCTTTGGACAGTGCAGGCCACTGAGGTGGCATATGATAAGCTATTGTTAATGAAAAACTAACCAAAATGTATCAGAGTGCAGGTGTGCACCAACAGATAACACATAATCAGCATACACACCTTATGAATAGATGTTGTTACTTCAACCACATTGTTGGAAATTAGCTAGCCATACAAATAAGGCTAGTGTGTATTTAAATTTCATGATACCTGTCCACTTTCAAAGTTTTTGTTTTGTTTTGTTGTTTTAATAAAGTAAAAGAAAATTAAGACACATTTTTGGGAGAAATTTAAAATGATTACATAAATATCTACATAAAGTAGATTCATTTTTAATCAAGGCTTCAATTAAGTTTCATTTAACTGTATTTATTCTTCGTGGATAATTCTACTGTGTGCATGCAACAATACAAGCGTTTTAATACACGGTAAATTCCTGAATTTAGCCATCAGAACAACTAAAACATGTACCAGTTCTTGGTACAAAAGAGTCCTAATGACATCCACAGTCTGTGAAAAGTGGATTACCATGAAGCTGCTTAGGCCAGGACCATCTAAATCTGATGACAATAGATCTCAATTGACTCTTTCAGACAAGCATTAAGCCATCACAGGGAAGCAATTTCATTTCAAAGAGACTAATGATATATGCTCAGCAAATGTGCATGAGAAGACCTTGCAAATAATGAGCTGGTTTAGATCCACACAGAGATTAGTTTGTTTACAGAGCAGTTATAGTAAAAAAAAAAAAAAAAAAGTCTTACTGCATTTTGTGGAATGCTCTCAATAAGTCTGCGGAGCTCCTAACAAGATACGCACTTTACCTTACTGACGGGTTCATATTGTCTACTGCAGGAATGTCATTGACAGTTGTTTTCAGCTGCAATGCTGAAAAAACCTTTGAACATCAGTGCTAAAGAGCAAGTAGCCAATGCCTGGCAGAGGGGGAAAAATGTAAACAGCCTCATGAGGTCAGAAGGTGTTGAAAAGTCATCCTGCTTCTACAATCTGAGAAGCGCTAGAAATATACACAGTGATTTACAACAGTTGCTATTAAAGCCATACCCTAACACCTAAATACAGAACTTTACAGAATTGGTTATTGGCTATGCTTGTTCTCTATAGTATTCAGACTGGCATCGTCTCCCTGTGTGGCATCACCTTACGGTCTCCTTCGAGAGAGCTGGTGGAACATAGTGGCGGGTAGTGATGGAGATTCAGGCCTCCTGAAGAGCCGGCAACCCCTCCGGGGGTTTGGGCTCAAACAGTCCATGGCCTATCCATGGCAAGGATGCCCCCGCCATGAGGAAAAGGGAACCAGATGGCACCCAGATCAGCTTTACTAGCATTCCCTTGGCACAAACAAGCTTGGTCTTGTCAGTACTGCTCTCATTAAAGACAGGGAGAAGGGTGGCATACAGCGGGAAATAAAGACACACTGGATCATTTGGTCTGCAACTACAGTGCAACAGCCACCAATTCAGCCGTCCCTCCAGTTTGAATGCAGTTTAAATCTGAACCAAATTTAAAATACAGCCTGACTGCACATTATAGTACAAGTGGGAAGAAAAGACCTATTGTCAAACTATTTTTAATAAAGAGGGGGCTCCATTAGAATTAACACTAAACACTACATTTTTTGAGTTTTAGAACATTTTTTTTCCCAAATAAAAATGCTGCCTTTTGCTTGTATTACAAAACAAAATCTTACTGGTTATTAGGTAAGAATTTAAGTCAACACTTTTTTTGTCAGTGTTCAAAGAAAATAAAAATAAAAAAAACCCTGAATTGTTTCATTTCATTTTATTAATAAAAAAAAGCTCTAACGAAAAAAAAAAATCCCAAAGCTGTTTTGTTTGTTTATCAATACAGATTAACGTTACGCTAAGCTTCCTCAAATGTAGAAATCAATGTCAAAATTGTTTTATGCAGACATTAACTTCCCTTGTATTTTCGAGTAATATGATACTACAAGAGAAAGGAATAATTGTGAATAGATATCGTTCTGTTTCTCTGGGTTAAAAAAAAACCACAGCGGTCTGCTAGATGCACCCATAACACAAAATCTCACATATGTACAACAGCAGGCTAGACATGGATCCTGTTTACATTGTGCTGCATGAAAGATCTAAGAACACGGACACATAGATTTTGCTAATTCAGGAAGTGCCTAAGTTAAAATCCTATATACACATTAGTGCTGACAAAAAAAAAAGTGACACTCATGATAGGTAATCCTTTCCCACTCAATCCCCTCGGCTATATTTAGCCTTGTCCAAACAGTGGTTTTCTAGGTTATTGGACACCATCAGTGAGTGGATCATCCCTATCCATAAACAAAGAGACTCTATCTGAGTCCCCGGATCTAAATAACAACGACAACAACCTCAGACTTCCACCAATTACTTGAGTCCTATGCCCTAGGGCCTTTGGCTGAGCCGAGTGCGTCACCCAGCACACCTGATGTGGCTGATGAGCTTTCTCACTTTGCCTTGAAGCAAGGACAGCCATGTCAGACGCACCAGACCTATTGCTTTAACAAATTGACTTGTAAGCAAGACCACCCACAATCAGTTATAGTCAATAAATATTGTAATAAACACTGTAAAATCATCCGAATACACAGAACATTGGATCTGATTCGTCTCTGCGGTTTGTGTTAAATTTATGGATACGATCTCATGTTTTAGAGAATCGTTTTAACATCAAGCGTTTTATGCAAAATATTACTCTCACCTTCTTGCACTGAATTATTCATTGTACATGACAATTCAGCTGTGACTATTTCCTCATTTTAAAAAACGAGTCTATTAAAAAATAACATTTTATATGTATGCATTATTTGTTACTCTTCTACAATAACATTTAAAGGTTTTTTGTGCATTTTTGAAAAGGTTTGTCTAGTTATTGACAAGCAGTTATAATCTTATATAATCTAGGACGATGAGAAATAAATCAAACATGGATAAGTCCTGTAGAAAAATCCACGATAAGGGGTTCTGTTTTCCATGTTTGGTCTATTTTACGTATAAAGCGCTTTACATGAGTGAATGTATGCATCCTGTAAGTAATCTTGTAAATGGAATCTTTTAAAAAATATATTCCTTTAGCCTATTATATAGTTTATAGACTAACAGTGTCAAATCCTTAATCAATATTATTCATAATAATACTAATAATAATAATAATAATATAATAATTAATAAACTGCAAGGTAATTTTTTTTTACCTAGAATTATATATGACATTTAAAACATTTAAGAAAAAAATAATATCCTAAACACTTGTTTCATTGGTTGGTCATTGTTAGGTTTCAACTGGACCTTTATTTCTACTGTAATTTATTATTTTTTATGATTTCTTCTCTGTGGTGTTCTGTAACATAGAACATGTCCTTCTTGAACTATTTACATTATTTAGAAACGTTTTTTCGTGTATAATAGTAACTTTCTACGAAAAGTCATATGTCAAAATTAAGAGAGCTGCAGATTTTTCTATACATTTGATTTTTTTTGCAAGAACCAGGTAAGTCCTTTCATTTCATTTCAAATTGAACAGATTTTCGCACAGACCCATTTCCTGGGTGTGCAATCCTTCACATGCACGCGTGCGCACACACACACACACACACTTAATTCACGTACTGAAGTGTTTTATTCTCCTCATGGGATGACACGTGGTCGAAACTTTTTTTTTTGTACTACGCCTGGTCATTTTGTAAAAATAAAAAAAAAGAACAAGAATTTATTTTAACACAATAACTCTTTTTATATATTATGCATGATGTGGGTTGGATTATACTCGAGATTATTTCGAGATTAGGGTAAAAGGCGCTTGACTGGACTATAACATTTTGCGTGCGGTTTTGTGGCCTGTGGAGCAGATGCCTGAAATAACACACCTGAGCTGTGGATGGTAAAAGATGCAAAATGGTTGCGAAATAAGAGTTTCAGGTTTTCAATATCAGGCTCGTATTCGTTTTCCTACAGGTCAGGTGTGAACGGTGAAACCAAAAAAAAAGTAAATGCGCCAGAGTTGTTTATTTTCCTGGATTAATACTCACCCTGAAAGCGGTGTCCAAGGTATCGGTTTCTGAGCACCCAGGGGTAGAAGTGCAGGCTGTCCCTCTGGTGTGGACTGAAGAAGGGCTGAGTGGGAATGGGCAGGTGCCGCAGTGCCAGCGCAGAGTTGGCCGAGTGGGAGCCCGTGTCCGGGAACATCATATCCGCGTTAACGTTCCCGTACAGAGTCCGAGCTGAGTTCTGGAAGCAGCTGCCGAACGGAGCCGGATGCACAGATTCAGTGTAGCGCAGAGCTGTGGGCCGAATCGGTTCATCTCCAGCGCTGGAGGTGTTTGAGTCTTTTCCAACCAGAGATTCAATCGTGAAACACTTTTTGTGCTGGAACATTATTGTGCGACTGGTTACTTCTGAGATTACGGTTTAATACAAACTTATAATAATAATAATAATAATAATAATAATAATAAATAATAATAATAAATACAACTATTTCCCTGAGCTTGTTCTCAATAAGCACAAACCAGATTCGGGGGAAAAAAGAAAAAAGAAAAAACCCTATCAAAACTCCACAAAATGGTTTCTGAAAGTCATCAGAGTCTTTCTGCAATCCATAACTTCATGTGCTTCATTCCTCTCGGCTGGGAATGTGCAGGGTCCGGGATCGGGATGCAGCTGCACTCTGCCTTCGCAAAAGTCCAGATCCGGACACTTTTCTGAAATGGACCTGGTCACCAATATCACCTAATGTTCATTCAAAACGCAGCTTTAGGACGCCGCGACTGCAACCGCTTCAGGTATAATAACCACACCGACTGACTGCTTCGTCTGACAGATCTGAACTCCAAGAGCGCGGAACACCTTGGTGCACTAATATGATCGATGATCAGACAGCTTTTGAGCTCCAGCCTGTCACTCAGTCACTCACTAACCTCAATACCTGCTCCCCGCACAGAGCGCTGAGCAGTAGTGCGCATGCGCGAAGGCAGCCTAGCGAACGCCGAGCGCACAGCCATTTTGTTCACGTTAAATCGTTCCGTGTCAAATAACAGAAAATAAACAGTGATAAATGTTCCCGTTTCAGATGATTCGTCGTTCCTTATCCGTAGAAATATAAGAAATCACCTGTTGTTTGAGGAAACGTAGTTTCATGAGCAATATGTGCAGTGTGTGTGCGGGGGGTCTGTCGGGGTCTGTCACATCCTAAATTATAGTCTCTATAAATAGTGTTTTATAATAAATGTAAAAGTTGCACATTTTTAGAAATTGGACTTTACTATTAATGCGCTTGAAAGGCTTATAAAGAAACATTCCTTACAATAACCTATATTTCTATATGATTTCATTATGATTTTAGAATTAAATGCAAGCAAACATTTTTTTTTTTTTACCAAATAGCACCTTTTTATTTTTAGAATGAAAAATTACATTTAGATGTGAACTAAATGCTACAGACACCTCCCCCTTCTTTTTTTGCTTATTACTAGTTTTTACTTTTTATTAACCGGTTTAGTTGGCAAAATAATATCTGAATTATCAGAGTTAAATAAATATACCTTCTAATAAAGAAATATATAAATAATAACAAATGGCTAAACAAATAGACTAATTATAGCCAAACACATTTACAATTATTATTGTTGTTGCTATTATTATTATTATTATTAATATTATTATTATTATTATTATTATTATTATTATTATTATTATATGTTGCCCTAGAGAAGATCATAATCATACATATACAACAAAATACACTGTTTTTCTTAAATATAAAATGTACTTTCAGATTTATTAGTTCAATACAGCTAATAAAAATAAATTGTAAATATAAACTAAATCAGAGCTGTGGTATATTAGCATAAATCCACCTCAAACCATTAGTTTAAACGATTTTTGTGATAAAAAGTGATGTTTAATATCTGAATTGTGTTGCTCCATGTGTTGATTGCGAGTCTGCTTTGGCCTGTAGTCATAGTGAGGTTATAACGGCTGGGTGGAATTAGGAGGAAGTTCAGCATACGGAGTTTATGAACGCGTCTTAATGAAGCGGTTCCAGATCAAGGCGGACAGGGCCATTGATCTCTCAGCTCAGCGTGTCTCAAGTGCCTCTCCTTGTCTCATTTGTCAGTTACAATCGCTTGGAGTTGTTGAGGGAGGACGGAGGCTAATGGGCGAGATCAGAGTCCTGGAATCCCCGGACAGATGTCACCCCTTTCAGGACGAACAATCGCGGCTTATTCGTCGCACAAAAGCCCCCTGCTCGGGAAAGCCGTGTGAAGCACGCAGGCCACAGACCCTTCCGCTATAGCTCGGAAAAAAAGACCCTGGAAATCCTCCTCTCCTCCCTGCCCGCTCAGTCCTGCAGCATATAATTAATAGCTTTCTCTGGCCAATTCTGGCCCCTTTTGCCTCCGACTCAAATGGTCATTAACATCTATTAATTTTGCCTCTGGCCATTGATTACAGATTGGGCGCCGCTGAAAGGGTATAACAGTTGGAGTTTTTGTAAGATCTCCGGGTGTGAAGGCGAAAATGTGATTATTGTTCTCCTGCCTGCTACTAACTAGAGTTAAGCTTCCTTTGAAAATCCCGAATCCCAATGTTGGCTCTTTTACTGGTAGCCCACTAAAGAGGAGATGAAGCGCCATCCATTCTTATAAACTTTATAACGTTGAACAAACTCTGAAAGTGGGAAAATAATCCGAGACTGAAGCAATTTCTCAAAGTACTATAGAGAGAATCTGAATCTGGACTGCTGAATTAAGCGATTAAAAACAGTTGCACGAGAGCAGATCATGTCACTGAACTGTGGATTTCCGAACTTGAAAAGACCATGCATGCAATCGAATTTATAATAATAATAATAATAATAATAATAATAATAATAATAATAATAATAATAATAATAATCATCATCATTTACTGTTTTACTGAGAAATCAAAAACACACAAACTTGTGTTTATAATATAAAAGTTCAAAATGTTCATTTTTGGTATATTCAGTGGTATTGTTTAGTATTGTAATAAAAATATATATATAATAATACATATATAAAATATAATAATAATTTCGATGTAGATCAATTATATGCATCATGATTAACACAACGTATTTCAACGAAAAGGATTTATTCTCAGTAATCACGTATCTCAGACCCAATCTGTAATACTGTCTATGAAATATTGTTCTGTTTGCTCTTGATAGAAGCATTTTCGGGATAAATAAATCTATAATTTCAGGAGGTTGTTTTTATAGGTTTTTTCCCCGATTGCTAAAAATGCACTAATAAAACAAGCATGATAACATTCTTATACTGCTAATAGCTTTAGTAATTGTTGGGTCCACGTTGTTCGTTCATTTCATGTAAATCACATTCCTGTGAAGCGTTTCACAGCTTTTAACTCATATAAATGATCGCATACTTTCATGACAGTTATTCTGATTTGATTGTGTGAATTTGGGTGCTGAGGCTGAAAACTGTTTCTCTCTCATAAACACTGCCCTCTAGTGGATGTGCAGGATGAAGGAATCGGGGCAGTTTCTTAGCTGGTTTCTATTTAATCTGAAGCTCCAGCAGATCACCAGCAGGTCTGCAGTCATCACTGAGCTACAAAACATAACACAACACAAACGCACAAGTAACAGCTGTTCACTTTTAATGAGTGCATATATCTTGTGAAACCCATTCTAAACAGCTTAACAAAGAATTGTGTTGTAGATATATATTTTTTTATTATAGTCTGTATAAAAAATACTTTTTATTTTTTTATATTTCTATATTTTGGCCAAACGCACATTATAATATGCTGATTGTGTAGCTACTACTACTACTACTACTACTACTGCTAATAATAATAATAATAATAATAATAATTGCAACAAATGATTTATTTAATCTCAAGAAAAACACGCAAACAGGCAAATGCAACATTCGGAAAAGAATATTAATAAAATGCTAACAATAAAACACAAAATTCAACAATGGATGAAACGTCAAGCACGAGCTGAAACAATAATTATTCCAAAAAATTAAAAAAAATAAAAGAATTATAATACAATTTCATTTTCATCATTAACTAAAAGCGCTCTAAATATATACTGTTTATATATATATATATATATATATATATATATATATATATATATATATATATATATATAAATAAACAGTACTGGTTATAAAGCCACATAGTGACATGATGCCTTGATTTCTTGTTTAACAAGAACGCTAAGAGATTCCCATATGTTTCCGTGTTCATGTTTCAGGAGCTTCATCACTGTCCACAGACTTGAGCTCTCCATCTCCTCCAGTGAACGTCTCCTGCTTTAAGTCATTGCACTCCTCCTTCACTTGTTCTCCGAGCTCTCGACTCTTCCTCCATTTGGTCCTCCTGTTCTGAAACCATACTTTCACCTGGGTTTCGGTGAGCCGCAGCGCCGAGGCGAGCAGCACTTTCTCCGAGCCGGTCATGTAGCGCTGCTTTGCGAAAACCTCCTCCAGCTTGTGGAGCTGCTCCGCGCTGAACACCGTGCGGATCCGCCTGCACGTCTTCAGGCTGAAATCTCCGGTGTATGTTAAATCAGATGTCCGGTGTCCTAAACACAGTAATGAACGACCTCAATCTCATTAGGAGTTCAGGGATAATTGATCAAATCTCACATGCAGGTTATTAGAATGTGAGTTTCTAGTAGATATAATAATACAATCTGATGTTGTTCTTACCATCAGGAAGTCGCCTCTCCGTGTGTCTGTACGCAGCGTTCTGGCGGTGGTGGTATACGTGAGGAGCGTAAACGCACGCCGATCCGAAGGCACCGACGAAAGGCCTGGTCGTGAAGGTTGGAAATAAAGCTCCACGCATGATCACTTTGGGTTGTGTGTAAGCCTCCTGGATGTCCGCCGTGGGCTTGCGGTGTCCCGATGAGAGGATATAATCGATGCTGAAGGTGTTCGCTGGCGCTCTCGGTGGAAAACGTGGCGTTCCTCTGCAACACGTCGTGTCCATGTTGCGCGTCGACGAGCTCAGTGCGGAATGAAGGAAGGGCGGAAAAGCGCTCGCGCTTTTAAACGCGAGCATCGGCGAGTTTCGCTGCCATTCAGCACACCGGAGTTTTAAAGGGATTACGCCTGTTTTGAAAAGCTCATCTCCTAACACATCTACTTGTATTTGCTTTAAAAAATATATATGTGCATGTGGATTTTGAACAAATTGGGAATCCCGTGCTGGGATACTCACTGGCGAGCGCGTGACGAGTTTAGCACCATTCAGCTTTTAAAACACACCTGATCACTTGGATAGTCGAAGTCATAACCGGTGTGAAAAGTTATGAAGCTTTTTTTTTTTTTTTTGCGGTTTGGTGATTAGCCTATTAAAGTAAATTTCACGGTCTATTTGCATACATTAATCTAATAGTTTAGAAAATATTTACACGCTCAGTCATTATAAAATTCAAGAGGTGTGTCTGCTTTAAGTATTTGCATAACAGGCAATTTTTTTGGTCATTACAGGACATGTCCTAACGCTTTTTCGTGCATTCTAGCTGACAAAATGACTTACAGCTCATAAAATCCTCTTTCACAAGGAACTAAACTTGTCATAAATAACTCTATGATGAACAGTAGAACCTTTTACTCAAATAAGTCAAAAATGCTTCACAAAAACATACTGAAATCTTTAGGTGGGTTTGATCTTTTTCCTTTTCTGCAGCCTACAGACAAAACATGTGACAAATGAAAGAAAACTCCTGGATAAACCACATGGTGAGATATAACATCTATTCATTTGAAGTGTTCGCTTTATCATGGCCAGGGTTTTGGTAGATCAAGAAGCAGAAATACACCCAGAATCGACATCATAGTCCATAGCAGGGCACCAGAAACATTCAGACAATTCACCTATCAGCAAGGCTTTGGGATGTCTGGGGATCTGAGAAACCTGAGGAAACACATAACCTGTGTGATTGCAAGGAGAACATGCACAGAAACTTTGCATAGACATGGACATTTAAGCAATCAACACAAAAAACGTTTATCTATATTTTGGATGGCATAAAATGACTAAAGAACCAAGTGACTCAGATAAAGGGCGGTAGCTTCAGACCAGCATTGTCTAGTATAAGACTAATATTTCAGGTGTCTTGTTTAGATCTGCATTCATATAACAAATAGGATTTTGCCAAAAGCACACATAGGTGCTTATGTATTATTGTGACATGTAACAACAACAAAAAAGAGGAGCACCTGTTCTTCAGGTAAATGCAGTTAATGCCATGAACGATCAAACTGTCAGCAGGAAAAATCTCCACAAATTGGCAGGGAGATGTAGCAATACATAAACCCCTCATTACAATGATGAACACATATTTGACAGTTGAGTGGAAAATTTATGTGGTCAGATAGTTTGTTCCATATCTCAATAAGTGGGCGAGTACATCTGTGGTGCATTTTGCTGGCATAGTCTGGAGACATTTTGGGGGGGTGTAGGGGGTCAGATAATGAACGTTTCTATCCTGTCCCCATGAGGGCTCATAGATGAATATGAAAATGATGCAAATCTTAGGGTATTGGATTTACATTTTGTCAGATCTCAGCCCAACTAAACATAAATGATTTTTGAGCAAGGTCTCAAAAAAACTCTGTAATAACAGAAAGAAAGAAAATCACCTCAAAAATTAACACTAATACAAATACTTTTTGGAACGATGCAGTTATACTGGATTTCCAATCTGTATGATTGAATGCATTTGACTTTTTAAACAGCAGTACCTCATCCCCATTGCATTATGCTGGTGGACATCGAAAAAAAATGTTTACACCTGAAATAGTCATGCATTTTCAAAATAATCGTGCAGAATCATTTTAAAACGAGTAGTTTTTAGACATTTTCATGTCAAACATCTTGTCCTGATCACTGTGTTAATACGGTTAGTTAGCTGTCCTTTATATAAATTGCAATTTGTGTCTAAGTGGGTGTGCCAGCATGTATACACCGATCAGGCATAACATTATGACCATCTGCCTACTATTTTGTTGGACCCCCTTTGCTGCCTGACCCATTGAGCATGAACATCATTAACTTCTTGAGCAAATTATGCTACAGGAGCTCGTCTGTTGGATCACACAAGCCCGTCTTTGATCCCTACGCACATTAATGAGCCTTGGCTGCACATGTCCCTGTCGCTGGTTCACCACTGTTTCTTCCTTGGACCAAAACTGGGAACAGCCCTTAAGAGCTAAAGTTTTGAAGATTCTCTAGAAGATTCGTCTAGTCATCACAATTTGGTCCTTTTCCCATTTTTCCTGCTTCTAACGCATCAACTTTAATAACAACATTTCCACTTGCTGCCTAATAGATCGCACCTGCTAACAGCTGCCACGATGAAGAGATAGTGTTATAAGTTCATAACGTTATGCCGGTGTGATGTATGTATAGTGCATTGATTTGATATCTCTGTGTTAACCAACTCTTCTTCAGTAGAACATACAGCTAGGTGAAAAAAAGAAAAAAAAAAAAGAAGCCAACAATCTGATTACAGATTGCAGCATTTAGTGGCTGCAAGGTTAAGTTCATATATTATGTTAGCTTGTAACATGTAAAGCTGTGTCTTAGCTGCTTAATTTGAATGAATACATTAAGTTAAAGTGGCAATATAACAGGAGACAGTGAGGAAAATTCACAGGTTATAGTAGTTTAAAAAGTGCAGAAAGGCTTAATATGCCAATCGTCACCAACTGTATTTGTTAACTATCATATGACAGAAAAGAGTCGGCTTCAGGTGGGGATTTGGCAAGTCACCCAATAAAAATAAGAATAAAAAAGTAAACACATCTTGTAATAATCCCATTTAATGCATGTTTGTAAGTGATTCATGCTCGCTCTTGTCAAAATGCAGTCATACAACACTTTTTTAAAGTTCAAAAATGATATCTGACCCCCTCTCTGTCCCATTTACATCAAGCATGTGGCATCTTTATCTTTACTTAAGAGGTTGACTAGACTTTTAGACGTCTTTGGTAAAGAGAATGCATGCATGCTCCTGTCTCCTAATATTGTACCTTTCACTAGTTTAGACCTGCAGTGTCATTCATGACTTAATCTATCCCAAACCATCTAACTTCTAGACATGGGATTAAACCTGGTATAAAAAAATAAGTAGACTGGACATTTAATATAAATATGAATAGTGCGCAAATGTCCTCAATGTACCCTTAACCCATTCAAAGTATTTCAAGATCCAGTCAGTCGTTCTGAACATTCACAAATAAAATGTTAATTACTGCACCATAAAACTGTCAAAAAATGTTCAACAGTTTAAAAATAAAAAGCTCATTATAGTAGTAACATTGCTGACATGTCCTCAGTACCTGAAATGTGAGACAGTTCAGTTCTGTCCAAGTAAAACAGAGGCAGCTTCATAAAAGATTATCATAATACTGTCCAGTAGCAATAAATCCCTCAGTGTCGATTTATATCTCGTTTTTGGTGCTTCTGGTTTAAGAACCAGTTCATTTATGCAAAACTGTCCACACCAGTGACCATATCGATGGAGAAATGTCATAATAATGGCACGGAGCATCGGCAGGCCTGGAGTGTTAGCTGAACTGGCACCAGGGCGTTTGGCTGATGTCACACTCCAGCATGGTGGTGATGATGGTGCAGGGGGCGCCACTGATCATCAGCTCCTGTTGAGACTCCACCTTGTAGCGCAGGTTGGTCAGACCACCCTCTGGGTCGATTTTAAATTGTTCCTGCCGAAAAAAAAATTATTACTATATGATTATTATCATTAATAACAAAATGTAATCTGGAACCCCTGTAATAAATAATAGTAACTGCAAATACAGATGAATGTTTCGGTATAACAATAACAAATACTTTAAATACAAACAACTCAAACAACAATACAATACTTTGTATTTAGAGCTTATTGCCTTAGCTACAATTACTTCTCTTTTAAAAGTAAGTAAATAAAAACTTGGCACAAACCGTAGCATAATCTCACATCTGCAGGGTTCTATGTATGACTGTGTGGGGTTACACCGTTCACCCCCCAAAAAAAATCCAAAACTTGGCAACCTTTAAATTGCCCCTCTACTGAATATGCATGCATGGTGGCACATCTAAGATACATTTCTAGATCACTCTGTGTTGCCAGGACAGAAAACTCATGCAAAAGGATAAATATTTGTGTTCCTTGATTCATGTTAAGTAGGCCATTTATTGTAGACAGTGAGATAAGGTACGGCTAAACTTCTCTGACACTGTTTATGACAAGAGTACGAGATTTCAGGTATTGCAGGTACTTGGTTTTCCTTTACAGGATGCTGCCACCTCCTGGTTAGGCCAGGTATTTCTAGTAATGGAGTTGTGGAATATAGGTGCATGTGCAGTCGGCTGTCATGTTTGAAAACTCCTGTGTACAGTGGGGCAAAAAAGTATTTAGTCAGCCACCAATTGTGCAAGTTCTCCCACTTAAAAAGATGAGAGGCCTGTAATTTTCATCATAAGTACACTTCAACTATGAGAGACAAAATAAGAAAAGAAAATCACATTGTCTGATTTTTTAAGAATTTATTTGCAAATTATGGTGAAAAATAAGTATTTGGTCACCTACAGAAAAGCAAGATTTCTGGCTCTCACAGACCTGTAACAACTTCTTTAAGAGACTCCTTTGTCCTCCACTTGTTACCTGTATAAATGGCACCTGTTTGAACTTGTTAACAGTATAAAAGACACCTGTCCACAACCTCAAACAGTCAGACTCCAAACTCCACTATGGTCAAGACCAAAGAGCTGTCAAAGGACACCAGAAACAAAATTGTAGACCTGCACCAGGCTGGGAAGACTGAATCTGCAATAGGTAAGCAGCTTGGTGTGAAGAAATCAACTGTGGGAGGAATTATTAGAAAATGGAAGACATACAAGACCACTGATAATCTCCCTCGACCTGGGGCTCCACGCAAGATCTCACCCCATGGGGTCAAAATGATCACAAGAACGTTAAGCCAAAATCCCAGAACCACACAGGGTGACCTAGTGAATGACCTGCAGAGAGCTGGGACCAAAGTAAGATAGGCTACCATCAGTAACACCCTACACCACCAGGGACTCAAATCCTGCAGTGCCAGACGTGTCCCCCCGTTTAAGCCAGTACATGTCCGGGCCCGTCTAAAGTTTGCTAAAGAGCATTTGGATGATCCAGAAGAGGATTGGGAGAATGTCATATGGTCAGATAAAACCAAAAGAGAACTTTTTGGTGAAAACTCAACTTGTGTTTGGAGGAGAAAGAATGCTGAGTTGCATCCAAAAACCTACTGTGAAGCATGGGGGTGGAAACATCATGCTTTGGGGTTGTTTTTCTGCAAAGGGACCAGGACGACTGATCCGTGTAAAGAAAAGAATGAACGGGGCCATGTATCGTGAGATTTTGAGTGAAAACCTCCTTCCATCAGCAAGAGCATTGAAGATGAAATGTGGCTGGGTCTTTCAGCATGACAATCATCCCAAACACACCACCCGGGCAAGAAGGAGTGGCTTCGTAAGAAGCATTTCAAGGTCCTGGAGTGCCCTAGCCAGTCTCCAGATCTCAACCCCATAGAAAATCTTTGGAGGGAGTTCAAAAACCGTGTTGCCCAGCGACAGCCCCAAAACATCACTGCTCTAGAGGAGATCTGCATGGAGGAATAGGCCACTACCAGCAACAGTGTGTAGAAACCTTGTGGAGACTTACAGGAAATGTTTGATCTCGGTCATTGCTAACAAAGGGTATATAACAAAGTATTTAGATGAACTTGTTATTGACTAAATACTTATTTTCCACCATAATTTGCAAGTAAATTCTTTAAAAATCAGACAGTGATTTTCTGGATTTTTTTCTCATTTTGTCTCTCATAGTTGAAGTGTACCTATGATGAAAATTACAGGCCTCTCTCAACTTTTTAAGTGGGAGATCTTACACAATTGATGGCTGACTAAATACTTTTTTGCCCCACTGTATGTCTGCTTGATTCAGATTTAGCGAAGCGTGACACTGATATTACTAATTTGTACCTGTTTTTGTGCCGCTATCCTCTTTTGGTCTCTCTTCCTCCAGGCCGGGTCGTGAATGTGCCTGAACGTTTTGTACCCTGTAGTTATTCCTTTTGGTCTGAACAGCTGTGTGAAGATTTAAACAGCAAATCATTGCACATGTAATGCTAGACAACATTTTATCAGAATACAGTACTTGTAAAGTCTTGCGCTTAGCTACCTGCAGTTCAGCTGTTCGAAGTCTTCTGAAGAACTCATCGTCTTCTCTTCCCCAACCCCAGAACCGATTGGACATTCCATTGCACTAGAGTAAAATTACCAGCATGTTGATTTAGACACACTTGTCATCTATGCATAGACCAAACAATAATAATGATCAGACAATAGGGGTGTAATGGTACACGTATTCGTACAGAAATGTTTCGGTGCAGGAACATAGTTAAAATCTGTGATCCCTCAGGAATGTATTAAGTGGCGGATCGCAATTTATTTAGTCTCCACCTCACACTGTGAGTGAATTTTTTTAATTATTAAACTTAAAAAACATACACAACAATGCCAGGGGTAGAATAAAAAAGAAACTAGAGTTAGCTCAGTGTCACTGCGGCTACTCTCGCCGTACCGGAAATAAGATTTGTTTTGCACATGCATGAAAATGCTAGAGAATCCATAGCGCTAGCATTAACTGATAACCAGGAAGTGGCTAGCGGCTAAGGCTAGCTTTATTTATTCTTTAGCGTTTTCTGTCCAGCTTCAAGAATTTCTTTTAAAAGAAAAATCCTGACAATTTCACATATCGAAGGAGTGAATGAATGAAAGATAAAATAAATGAAGACATTTGTTATAGTATGCTGAAATAAGTAGAACAGTTAAGTAGATCATATCTTTAAACACACATCTGTATTACCCAAATGGGGTGTAACAAATATGAACTATTTATTTTAATTCTTCCATTTATTTAATGTCATTTTATCAACTCAATTTGTGCCAACTGAATTGATTAATCAATTTAATAAATATAATAAAAAATAAGAATATTGCATTCATTCGAATGTATTCTATTTTATTTTTAAGTTATTATTACTCTATTATTTAAACAAAAATATACAAAAAAAATTATATATATATATATATATATATATATATATATATATATATATATATATAAAATAGAATAAATTTTATATATATATATATATATATATATATATATAATTTATTCTATTTATATATATATATATATATATATATATATATATATATATATATATATATATATATAAAATAGAATAAATTATATTAGTATTATATTTACAAGGAAGTATTTTATTTAAAATTGCTTTAAAAAAAATTTAGTGTTCAAATGTTGATCACAAATGTTAATAATGATAAACTGCGTTAATAAAAATGCATGAATTTTGTGTACCGTTACACCCCTCAGATAATGATTTCTTACCATTTTATAGTGTTTCTTGGTAAGCAACAGAATCCCTCCTACATATGTTTTATAGTGATACAGCGGATGAAGCTCTGGTGAAGCTACATGGAAGGGCCCCTCCTCTGGGAATCCATAGTCTAGAGCTTCATTTTGAGGCAGCAAGTCTACATCATGCATCGCTATATAGTCTGTATCGTTTCCACTCTCCATGTAGCCAACGTTGATGAGAGAGGCTCTGTTGAAGCTGATACACAAGATATGGCAGAGATCCCAACAATAATAAAAAAATTTAAGGAGGGTGCTTCCAGCAGAAAATAGCTAACAGCAGCAAATGACACCATTTTTCAGCCAAAAAAAATAGTAAAAAAAGATTGCAATGTCTTATTGAGTCCTACAGGCTAATGCAAGTGCTACTTAATAATTGTTAGAACTGAACACTGACACCACACTATCTGTCCAATCACCAGGCTGAGGTTTGTGAATTTGCACGTTGAAATTCAGCTGCATAAAAAGCTGAAACTAATAGAAAGAATCCACCACAAAATCAAAATGTGGCACTTTCACTTCTCCCATCAGCAAACTGGTTTTTCTGATGAGTGGAATGTGCCTACTGCTCTGGCCAAGAGAAAAGAAGAACAAAGTTTTCCAGTGTTTTCTACAAACTGTAAATGCAACAGCTTTACTATGGATATACGCACCTAAGTAGGGAGTTTCCAATTACTCATCCCAGCAAATGGGCTACTGTTAGCTCACAAAATTGCCTTTTTGTTAAATTTGCCTGTGGTCTATGAGAAGGTATGTGTACCTAATAAACTGGCAACCTTGCAAACAAATTTCAGTATTCCAACAACCTTTTATGTGCAACACTTCAACCAATCACTTCAACACTCACCGAAAATGATCCACCTGATTAACGACAATAATCTTGTGTCGTATTTTCTTCTTGTTAAGAAACGCGTGCATGTACGGCACAAAAACGAGAAGTTCCTCAAAACGCTCCCTGAAGGGAACGATGACAGCCATTTTGTGCGGCCCCCATGAGGGGTCATCAACATGTGAGGTCTGTCTCTCTAAAGGACATGGCTGATAAGGTGGACGATTAGCCAGCATGTCCTGGTTGAGATCCGCTGAACAGCTCAGCTGTAGCCAAAGAAGAGAACCGAGGGCCAGCACCATGCAGAGAACAAACAGCTTCAGCACCGTGCACTTTTTCCATAGAAATCTGAAGCAGAGGAAAAGAGACTGGACTGTAAAAGACAAAACCAAACTCGTCCCTTTGAAGATCAATCAGCAGGAACACTACGCAAAATAGGGTTAGTTGTAGAGATCTTTCGATCCATTACAGTTTCATATAGCGGTCGATATTGCGTGAAAAACACTGACTCATCCACTGCGCATGATGTTGTACCAACTGAGCCAACAAAATACACTGAATACAGCTTATCTTAAAAGCCTGAATGCTGTTAGGCCACTAAGACATCAAACACACAAAGCACACAAGAGAACTTTAATATCTAAGCAATATCGAATGTGAACATAAAAAGCGCTCAGATATTGGAAACATCTTCGAAAACTGTAAAGTATAAGTACAATCAGAGTGTCCCTGGTTAGCAGTTGCTCCAGAATGTGGTTTAGATTTCATCCTAATAAGGGTTACACAATATGTTTGCTCATTTAATTCCTAATATTTATCCTTCCAGGACTGCTAATCCAGAAAATGTGTGCGCACGTCCAAATTCAACCTTCTATTAAACAACAAAAAAATGATGGCATGCGAAGAGCATTCAGATTACGTTCCCCCAGATATAAAATCAAAATCATCTTCCACTTCTAAAAAAAAAAAAAAAAAAAATATATATGTATAAATAATAATAATTTCAAAACACACACACGATCCACCAAAGAGCCATTAACAACGCAGGAAAAAAAACAAAACTTTAATGTTTTTATTGCTGATCACGATTAAAAATATATATATTCGCATATACTATTTTGTTTATATTATGCAGCCCTAAATCACTTGACTGCAGTGCAAATGGTGCAAAACTCTCTTACAATACACGTGTAAAAGATCATTCATATGAGCATTGTTTGGTTAATGCATAACTGAATAATTGTGCAGGCAAACACATCTTATTAACGCTTGCTTTAAAAAAAAACAAGAAATCAAGCAATCATTCTCCTTTAAGTCTTGAGCAAGCACACACACAGGTACTATATATATGAGATACTACTCACAGCACATCTCCATGATGATCAGGCTTTTGTTTTTCATTTCTTGGAATGTTTAGGAATGAAGAAAAAAATAGGGAAAAAACACACAGCTGGGTGCCTGTGTGCAGTCTGATATCATCAGATTTAACCTCTAATAGCTTTTAAATAAGATCCTGATGAAAACTAACAGCTGGGAAATTGACTGTCCTTACCTTCTGTCCTCTTTAAAGTAGAGCACTGGTTTTCTCCTGGAAGAATACATCATCTTGGTACTAACAAAAGCGTCACTTGTGTTTAGAATATGTATTTCTCTTCTTTTTTTTTTTTTTTTACCGGTAGTGATCGGACACACAATCCGCACTATTGTGATCTCAAGCAAAACAACTGGCTACATTCTAACCCCAGCTCTCTTCCACATCCCCCGTTTCATCCACACCGACTCCTCGTTTACATGCTAAACGACAAAACATCATGTTTGTTCTTTATATTTGCGGATGCTGGTGTTTTTAGTAATAAAGTACAATATGTATCACTCTTTCTCTATCGTCACTAAGCCGCAAGGTTTTTTTTAGCTGGCTGAAACCAGCAAGTCCCGACACGTATCCGCACCGCTAACCGGCCATAAAGTCGTAACGATCAACTCATCTGCGTTGTTTAGAAACGAAATGAGACAAAGTGTCACTTCTTATAGTACTAGTCACCAAATAAGAGCCATCGCGGTCAGTTTTGTATCGCGTCAAATTCGTGTACAAGAGTGTAACTTGACACCGTGCGGCAAAAAAGGAAAAAAAATCACACGCTGGCTATTTTCACTGGGTGCAACCGCTAAAGAATCTGCAAGGAAACAACGTGACTAGAAAGAACGTTCCGACGCACACTTTTATTTCAAAGACAGTAAACATTAGTTTCTTCGCAACAGTTAAAAGTAATACTAATTTGATGTGTTTTATAATTTTAAACGCATATTAAGCATTGCAATAGCCCTACTTCCGTTTTTTAAGAGCTATTGTAAGAATAAGATATCAAAGAAAATAGTAAGATGTCAAAGAAAAGCCATTTACATTACATCTATATTTTCTTTACATTTATATGCATTTTATTTCTTTATTTATTTATTTTACTTTTTTTGCATTATATATTGGGAAAGCGTTATTTCCCTTTTAACAAAAGGAGGCATTTTAAATTATTTATTTATTATTATTAGTTTTAGTTTATTTATAATATATATTATATATATTATTATTTATTTATTTATTTATTTTACAAAGGCAAACACTGCCACAGAATGACAAAGAACCTGCCCAGGTGGTTATCCCAGGCTCAAATGATCATAATTACAAATGGTGCTAGTCTACTAATTCATTCTCCATCTTCTAGAGGTACATTTGCATTTACATTTGCAGCGTTTGGCAGACGCCCTTATCCAGAGCGACTTACAACTGAGCAGGGGGTGGTCTTAGGGCTTTTGTTCAAGGGCCCAGCAGTGGCAGCTTGGTGATGGTGGGATTTGAACCTGTGACCTTCCGATCCAAAGTCAAATGCCTTAACCACTGAGCTACTGAGGTAAAGAGCATCACCTGATTACCTTGTGAATTCCACAATGTCATGAGAAATTGAACTTCCTAGAACAGTGTTGATCTCCCGACAGTGACAACATTGACTTAATAACCCAGTGACACCTGGGTATTGGCAGCACAAACTTCCCTGGAAGTGCACATGCCCATGAAGGTGAGACATTTCTTATGTCAGAGTAAGCTTCCATTCTGTCTTAAAAACCTCTTCAAAGCACCTGCATGATTATAAGTAAAGTTCTTTAACATGCCACAATGTGTAAGTGGGTGACAGTGCACCAGAAACCAGTTTTCCAATTTGCTTTTATCCAGAGATGATGGTCATTTTCCACCCAGATAGGATGGCAGCGATTCTGGATCATGCTCTCGCATTCCTTATTTTTATGTTAGAGATTTTACCTGCATTTGTGCATGACATGGCAAACTGGGTTTGCAGATAATGATTTCTGTACTGTAAATGATGAGATATTCAACTGTTTAGCAATTTTATGTTAACATTGTTCTTAAATTGTTCCACAGTTTGTGGACACGGATTGGTGAAGTGCTTTCTTGGCTGAATCTTTACTTCTGAGAGACTCTACCACTCTAAGACTTTTGTTGCCCCATCCCAACTTATTTGAGCTGTGCTGCAGCCATCAAATTCAAAAGTTCCCTTTTTCCCCTGAAATGGTACATTTTCCTCAGTTTGAACATTTTATATGTTTTTCTTTTATTGTGAATAAAATTATTGAACTTTTCAAACCATTGTATATTGTTTTTATTTAAATTTTACAGCAACCCATCTTTTTTGGAATTTGGGTTGTATTTACTAAAACCATTCAATGAAATTCCCAAGGATGTTTGTAAATAAAAACATTTTAATTCCATACAATATTAACTTTAATAAATATTTTAATTTGCTTCTATTACAGCCTACTTCTATTTATTTTAAATATAATTTTTAATGGAATTATGCAAAATTTTCTTATAGCTTTAAATTTACTAACATGTATATACAGGTGCATCTCAATAAATTTGAATATTATTAAAATGTAGATTTATTTTAGCAATTCAATACAAAAAAGTGAAACATATATTATATAGATTCATCACACATAAACTGATATATTTCAAGTGTTTATTTCTTTTAATTTTGAATATTTTTGGCTCACATTTAACAAAAATACAACCAAACTCAAAAAATTAGAATACTTCATAAGACCAATAAAAAAAAAAAACATTTTTAGTGAATTTTTGATCTTCTGAAAAGTATGTTCATTTACTGTATATATACTCAATACTTGGTAGGGGCTCCTTTTGCTTTAATTCCTGCCTCAATTCGGCATGGCATGAAGGTGATCGGTCTGTGGCACTGCTGAGGTGGTATGGAAGCCCATTTTTCTTTGACAGTGACCTTCAGCTCATTTCCATTTGTTGGTCTCTTGTTTCTCACCATGGTCATTTAACCAACTTTTGGTGCTTTTGGCAGTGTGGGCAGGTGCCAAATCCTGCTGGAAAATGAAATCAGCATCTCCAAAATGCTGAAGTGCTCTAAAACTTCCTGGTAGATGGCTGTGCTGACCTTGGACTTGATAAAACACAGTGGACCAACACCAGTAGATGACACGACTCCCCAAACCATCACTGACTCTGCAAAGTTTACACTGGACCTTAAGCAACTTGGATTCTGTGCCTCTCATCTCTTCTTCCAGATTCTTGGACCTTGATTTCTAAATAAAATGCTACATTTTATTTCCTTTTATCTAAAAAGACAACTTTAGCCCACTGAGCAACAGTCTAGTCCTTTTTTGTCCTGCACTGACTCCACCTGCAGTCCACTCTTTGTGAATCTTCCCCAAATTTTTAAATGGGCTTCATTTCACCTTTTTCTATCACATTATTTCCTTCCATTCAACTTTCCATTAATGTGCTTGGATACAGCACTCTACTCTACTGAACAGCAGCTTCTTTAGCGATGACCTTTTGTGTCTCACCCTCCATGTGCAGGGTGTCAATGATCGTCTTCTGGACAACTGTCAAGTCAGCAGTCTTCCCCTATGATTGTGTAGCCTGAACCAGAATGAAACACCATTAAAATGCTCAGGAAACCTTTGTAGGTGTTTTTATTTGATTAGCCGATTAGTGACACCACAAGTCTCCAATATTGAACTTGTTCACAATATTCACATTTTCTGAGATACTGAATTTATTAGCTGTAAGCCATAATCATCCAAATGAAAAGAAATTAGCCTCTTGACTTGAAATTAACACTTGAAATATCAGTCAGCGTGTGATAAATCTATATAATACAAATTCCACGTTTTGTATTGAATTACTAAAATAAATCAACTTTTTAATGATATTCCAATTTATTGAGATGCACCTGTATTTATAGCCTTGAAAAAATGTATTGGCCACAAACTGTAGAGTTTCACAAAAGCCTCAGCCATGTGTTGAATAAGCACAAAATGAGTATGAACAAAAGTTTGTGGACACCTAATCAATAGATTTGTGGTTTTTTTAAACATTCAATTTTACATTTAGCTGTTATAATAACCTCCACTCCTCTGGAGATATGTGCTTGCTCAGCCACAAAGATTTTAGTAATGCCAGGTACTGATGGTGGGTGAAGAAACCTGGGGTAATGTTAGTTTTCCATTTCATCCCAAAATGACAAATATGGTTAAATGCAAATTATATATCAGTCCTCTCAGATCTTCACTCTAAAGCATGTAACCCAAATTTTCATGGAGCTGGCTTTGTACACAAGGGCATTATTATGGTGCAACAGGTTTGGGTCTACTCGGTCAAATGAAAGGCAAATATAATACTAGTGTTGGGGGAAGAAACACATCTGTCTTTTGTCAGTATAGTGTATTTGAACAGACTCATCAGCCTGCATCAGCACAGAGTCCAAAATATTTAGTGCATATAGGGTTAGGCAATTGTATCACATTTATTTCTGCTTTCTTGGAAAAGTAGCTTACAGTCACAATGTAAAAGATGTTACTAGTAAACTGGAGGGAGATGAAAGCTTTATTTGAGTGCAATCATGAACACATGACACAGTCTTTCCCTCTAATCATTTTAAAAGTTTAAACCCCTCAGCCAACAATATCTGTGTACACAAATGTCTAGCAAGAACCCAAATTTAAAAGAAGTACACGGTCACATCCTACATGGTTCAAAAGTGTCGGGAAAGAAACGATAAAAGGAAGAAGTTGAAAATAATTTATATGGGACAAAGAAAACTTCAAGTAATAAAATTGAACTGAAATATGAAATTCAGCCTTAGAGAGCATAGTGATCGGGTTCATTTGCAGGGTCGATACTGCAGCTCTTAGTGAATAAAGTAGGTGACAATGTTGTTTTTATCAAATCGAGAAGTACCCGAGTCTCTGCGCACACAGGAAAATAAATGGCCAAGATGATTGCAGGACATTAAAATCAAAGTAAGTACAAGATGAGACCTTTGAAATTTAAATAAACCACATAAGAGTGATTTATGAAACTGAGTGACTTACAGACAATAAATCAAAGATACTTACAGTTAATAGAAGATTATAATTCTGCCTTTCCCCCTCCCAAATTTAAGTTCAAACATCAAACATTATCAAACCATGAATTGTCGTTTTTCTTTTTCAATGCATGTAATGCTGGGGAGGGAAAAACATATTGTCACTGTAGTTGCAGTAGATCTGGTGTCTGTGCTGTTGCCTGCAGAAAGGCTACTAGAGCTGTAAACAGCCTTCTTAACCCATTTGGCTGGACATTTAGGCTGAAAAACAGTTGATGCAAATTAAACAAAATGAATATTAAATAAAAGTACGGACATACATTCACTCTGAAATAACCAAACCTAACATAAGTCACTAATGTCTAACCAACAAAGAGTGTGCTGTACATGAAGCAACAGAATTGAACAGTTGTGTCTAGAATGTGTGCATCTTCAGTGTAGGACAAATTTACACAAAACTCCTGATTGCTTGGTTCACAAACCAAAACTGATCATATTCAGAATTTCTGTATAAAGTCCGTTTTCATTCATAGAAGAACAAAAAAAACAAAACAAAAACATTATATAAAAGTAACGTGGTTTGGCCTTAGGAAGTACTGGAATACAGCTGAGAAAGAAGTGGCATTAAAAAAAAAAATTGGTGAAATAATCTCAAAGCAAATCTGGGAGAATTTTCTTTCTTTCTTTTTCTTTCTTTTTTTTTTCTGAGAAAGGTTCAACTTAGGTTCATTTCAGCAGTCTAGACTTGACTTTTCAATCAGCTGTATACTGCATGTTAAATCAAGAAACACCGGCACACACATACATACACACACACACACACACACACACACACACTTTACACTAATTTCTTGGCTTCAAAGAAGCTCTTAAGATGTCTCATCTGCCAGAAACCGATAGCCACGAGGATCAGCGTCTGGACGATAGACCACCACAGGACTCTCTGGTTGGTGCTCTCGCTGGTCTGTCTAAAGCGCTCTTCACGGTACTGAAAAAGGAAAACGGTATATTATTATATGATTGTGTTCAATCACACACATCAATAAGTGTTACCAGGAGATGGCAATCTGTTCATTGCTTTAAATATCAGTATCTGTATTTAAACCAGGATACATTTTTAAAGATCATGCATGGTAAGTGTCAGCATAGGCTGGCTCTTAAAGTTACTCAGAAATTAGACCTTTTATTTAAATCAGTCTTTAGAGCAGCCTGCAATATAAAAATAAATCTAGTAGCTTCATTTAAGGCAGTGCAAACACTCTCTTTTCAGTCACAGTCCTGATATTAAATGTAAGAACACAGGTACAATTAATATACTCAAAATAATAGCAATTTAACAAAGAAAAAAAATAAAACTACCCATATATATAAGCCGCACCCATGAATTTTACAAATATTTTTTACATAAATAAGCTGCACCTGTCTATAAACCGCAGGTGTCTACACTTATGTACTTTACACAGGCTTTAACGAAAGACGTTACAAACCGTGTAACGGGTGAAATATGTTGCGCTTCCTTTAGGAGCATAGCGGTATTTTGGGAAAAGACCGGCACAGCATTTTTCACTATTACTGCATGTGTGAAGACCGAGGATTATGTCCTTATTATTTTCTGGTGCTCATTTCTAAGTTTCTTTGACTAACCCTTAATGCTGTTGCCAAAAAAAATCAAAAAGCACGAGTTTTGGAAACCTGTCTGTGCTTATATGATTTCTGATCTCCCTTCACCCAGACTCAACCCATTACAATGACTTGTATCTAAACAGTAGCCTACCAAGAAAGTCATTGTTCACGGTCTTCCTTTCACAACTATTTCTCTCGGGAGTTTATCTTTTGGCATCCTCGTGCGTTTAAAAAAACTTTTTTCTCCCGATGCCGTGCAGCTCAGAACACATGTGAGGTGCGTTTTTCTGTTCGGAAATGTTATTGGTCCAATGTTATGTCGCTTAGTTTTTTGGCTTAAAGTTTGTGAAACCGGGAAAAACCCAGGAAAAATCCATAAATTAGCCGCTTCGTTGTTTAAGCTGCGGGGTTCAAAACGTAGGAAAAAGTAGCGGCTTATAGTCCGAATAATACGGTACACTGAACAAAATTATAAACGCAACACTTTTGAATTTGCCCCCATTTTTCATGAGCTGAACTCAAAGATCAGGTGTGGCATATCAAGATGCTGATTAGACAGCATGATTATTGCACAGGTGTCCACTATGCCTATTTATTTAGCTTGCACACAATGTATAAAGTGCTTACAGTCTTTTATCATTGTTACTTCCCTTTAACATGTTAACAAATTTGCACAGCTGTTTGTCTATGCTCAATTTCTTTTCACTAGATAAGAGTTTATTTAACATTAGGCACTGTGTGTACAACTGCACTCCAAGTAATTCACTGTAAATATGCACATGACTGACTTACTATTAACTGACAAACAGAACAGGCTTAACACTGACATTATAATATTATGACCGGTGAGTGTATTGATTGATCTGATTATCTCGTCATCATGGCACCTTTTAGCGGGTGGGAAATATTAGGCAGCAAGTGAACATTTTGTCCTCAATGTTGATGTGTTAAAAGCAGGAAAAATGTGAAAGCATAAGGATGTGTGAATATGACAATGACCAAATTGCACTGGCTAGGTGACTGGGTCAGAGAATCACCAAAACTCCAGCTTCTTTGGGGTGTTCCCTCTTTATGCAGTGGTCCGACTATATTAATAGCTGCTGCCAAAATAACTTCTACCAAAGTTCCTTCTTAGCACACTTCATTTTGCAATCCTTTCTTATCCAGAGTTAAAAGCACTTTCACTCAGTCTTCAAGCTGCAAGAGAAACTGGTCCAGGTCATGTGTTCATTAAAAATGAACAATGCTCTTTAACAGTGTTTACATGACATTTGAGCGAATTTGACCAACAAATTACTGATTGGCAACAGAAATAACCCACTGAGCAGCATGAGATTTCCCCGTCAAGCCTATCGATCAGTGGCTCCTCTCAATGCTCCCTAAATCAGGTCACATGTAACCATACGATTTAGTCTTTACGCAAATGAAGGATTAGACTTACTCTCTGATAGTTCTGTTCCTTCTGGATCTGATCGACCTGCTCCACCAGCTGGCGCACTCTCAGCTGCAGCTCGGTCAGCTTGTCTTTCGCCGCGATCTCTGCGTAGTTGTTCGCGTGCTCACCCACTTGGATGTCCAGATGAACTCGCTACAAAGATGATTTGCAAAAAAAATTAATAAATAAAAAGCATGATGCGCAAGTAGTACAAAAACCAGTTATAAAATCCAGACACCATACAGTATATGGACCTGAGCCACTAATCATCTTAATTCAGAAACGCATGGTTCGACTCACGAGCATTCCACCAGCAAACAGAGAAAATTTGGAGGAGTTGGAGTGCAAACAGATTTGGTGTTCTCCGGGCGTGTGGGACGTGAAGGTGAACCGGCCTTCTGACCCATATTGACGAGACAGGATCACCTAAATCATATGAAAAGAAAAAAAAATTATACACACATCTAAATATGCGCTTTTCGAAATACAGAAAATTTCACATTCCTGCTAATCAGCCTGCTGGATGATAACTGACCTTCTCATCAGGGTCTTTAACTTCCACAAACATCCCGAGCCCTGGCGTGGCAGGCATGTACGATTCCGACTGCTTGTCATACAACTGTGTTCGGTAGTTTCCTGAAAAGTATTTTAGTATTCAAGATAGGAAATGTTAAAAAGGACATAACATAAGCACAAACATGCATCTTCTGTTTTTTAGTGCTTGTGTGAAAAGATACAATACTGCAGGACGTGTTAAAAAAAAAAAAAATCAAGCAATTTAATAAAAAATAAATAAATACTTTTTTTTAAAAACCCTGTTTTTCAGGGGTACACACTTTTTTGGCTTGCGAGCTACATATAAAATGGCCAATGCCAAAATTATCTACGTACATTACAAAATGCTTAATATATATTTACATATACAGTATATATATATATATATATATATATATATATATATATATATACACACACATTTTATGTATGCGTATGTGTGTGTGTGTATATATATATATATATATATATATATATATATATATATATATATATATATATCGCTTGGGAAATTCGCACAGAAAGATGAAGATTATCTTAAAATTCGCGGGAATCTGCAGCGGGTCCGAATGTCCAGGAACGTTATGAATAACATTTTAAACTATGTTTTCACAAACAAATTTTATTAAAATTTTTTAAACACATTAGTGAATTCATCTAGACATTATATATTAAAGTGACAAAAAACACACACACACAGAGAATATACTTTAGAAACACAATATATGTTGGCGTACCTTGCATAACTGCATAAACCATAACGGCACAAAAAATAAATTAATGGTCACTACCTTACACTGATGACTTGGACTGAATGGAGTCAGCCAGGGTTTTATAGTCTGAACAGTAGCTGCTGGTAGCCAGCCTCAAACAGACTTCCAGACAATCATCAGTCAATATAGAACATTTATTTGGACTTAATAATCTTCATTTGGGAAGAGGCTGACTCTTATAAATAAGTGCAGGTCTCTTAGCTATTTTGTTAGTATTTTGATATTATATTCCATAGAATCAACATTTCAAAAGCATTTTAGGAAAAATCGACAAGCAGACCACGGCATTCATCTCTTCAGACTATAAGCTTGTATAACAGTCAATGCTTTGCATCTCTAAGCCAACTTAAAAGCAGTCCAAGACATCTCACTTCTATGCGTTCAAGTCTAAAAGCACATAACCTGTTAATCAAGTGAACTGCACAGCAAGTCTTGAACAGGGTCCTAGACTGAGGGTGGAGTAGCATTCTCTAGAATTGAAAAAGGAATTATGTACATAGCATATTTACATTTGGGAGTGTGCACACTGACACTTTGCACAAAATTGCTGTTTTGATCAAATTGATTTGAGGAAAGCGGTGGTTCAGGGGTTAAGGCTCTGTGTTACTGTTCATAACCCAGCTGCCACTGTTGGCCCCAGTATCACCAGGCTGCCACTGCAGGCCCCAGTAACAAGCCCCAAATATCACCAGGCTGCCACTACTGGGTCCAGTAACAAGCCCCAATATCACCAGGCTGCCACTGCTTTGTCAAAGTAACAAGCCCCAATATCACCAGGCTGCCACTAGTTGGCCAAAGTAACAAGGCCCAATATCACCAGGCTGCCACTGCTGAGTCCCAGTAACCAGCCTTATCATCACCAGGCTGCCACTGCAAGCCCCAGTAACAAGCCCCAGTAACAAGCCCCAGTAACAAGCCCCAAATATCACCAGGCTGCCACTGCGGGTCCCAGTAACCAGCCTTATTATCACCAGGCTGCCACTGTTGGGTCCCAGTATAAAGCCCCCAATATCACCAGGCTCCACTGCCAGACCCAATATCACCAAGCTGCCACTGTTGGGCCGTATCAAACAAGAGTATCGTTAATCTGCCACTGTGGGGCCCTTGAGCAAGGCCCTTAACCTTCTCTGCTCCAGAGGCGCTGTATCATGGCTGACTCTGCCTTCCTTCTGCTTCCCAACAATATCCCGAAAAGTACAACTTAATTTGTAACTATTAAATCAGTCTCAACTACTCAGAGCTGCGGGTATTTGTCCAGTATTATATTCTGTTTCAGAGCACCTGCTACACTTCCCAAACCAGCCAGTGAGCTCAATGAGATCCTGCTAGTCTCTTCACACGGATAATTAACCTAGCACAGATGTCGTAGCAAGCCGGATAGCGCCGTGGAGTTTGTGCGCATTGCCGATTCAAAATCCCACACAATACAAACTTAGATCGAACCCTAATACATATATAATATAAAACGCTAGTTGCTAAAATGCTGCGTTATATATCTAGTAGCACCTTGAGCTAACCTTTGAAAACACAAGCTAAGCCTGTAGCATTTAGCTAGCCGTCTGTCAAACCCGGAAAACGTGCCATACTGACCGATGATCATGGTTTCATCCGGAATTTCTTCAATGAAGCATTTCTTTTCTGTCTCTCCGATGTGAAAGTAGAGCGCAGAAACGAGACTGAGGCAAGCGCTGAGGAGCAAAAACGCGCTTTGCATGAACTGCATTTTCAACACCATCATGTAGTCACTGCTGAGGAAGAGTGCACGGAGTCTGCGCATAACCACCAGTGCCACGTAAACGCTCCCAGGATGTGGACCAATCACAGGCAGCGGCCAGCCTTCTTCTGACCAATAGCAGCAGTTTCCGGTCTCACCGTCGCTAATGAACAGGAAACAGCTTTATAAAAGAAATTCACAAACTATTGAAATGGAACTTGAAGAATATCCTACCTGAGCACTATTACTACCTCCAGCAACACTAAAGCCCTTATGACTATTTTATGTCACTTGTTTCTTATTTTTACAATTGTGTAATATGTAACACTTGTTTCTTTGCTTAACCCCTGGCATTGTTGTGTATGTTTTTCAGAAATAAAAACTTTAGCCACATGATTATTGGGTACGATGTAAGAAATTGCAGCCACAAGTGGAAGAACTTCTTTATTTACCATCCAGTTCTTGTACAATTCTTGCCTTTTTCATTTTACAGAAACTGGACAGAACAGCTAAAAGGCCTTGTCAGTGCATTTGAACAAATCTGCAACATGTACTGTGTAACATTCCCAAGATTCTCATGATACAGGTTTAAATGATTTTAAGTTGACAATCAAGCCTCTTTGTTTTTTCACCGTCAAACAGAGCTGTGTCCTGAAGCATGCTTTCAAATAAGCCTTTTTTAATTAAAAGCAAATGCGAGTCATAGATTTATGCAGCCAATAATACTTTTGCAAATTTTGCGATAAACATATGTAGCATTTGCCAGGAAACAGAAAACACTGTTGCAGTTGAAGAAAAAAAACCTGACACAGGTTTGTAAACTGGACAGAAATCAGCTTAACTTGCTGTCAACTTTTTTCCCCCCCATTTCATATACTTTCCCCAAACAGCAGTAACAAAATGGAGTAAAAATAAACAAGAACCTTTTTTTTTGGGGATGTTATGTTTTTGGACATAGGCTGTAGCTTTTAGTCAGAATTTACCCCATAATTTTCCTAAATCTAAACCCAATGGGAGAACACCAAACCCTACTCAACCCTTAAAGTCTTCCACAATCCCCTTCAAAACCCAAACGGTAATCAATCGATGAAAACACACCGTAACTGTAACTACAAGCATTCTGGCCACAATTTATGTGACTGAAATCTAAAAGCACTACAATCTTGTACATGATTCACACATTTAAAACAGCTCAAACTAGTAAACAATTCAGAGTAGGAAATGTTGATTAAGAAAAAAAATTAAAATTAGTAACATCACATGGCTTCCCCACCGAATTGTTGGTTTTTAACTTTATTTTTTTAAAATCCGTGATCTGGTGTACATTGTATGAACCAAATCCACTGCTGCTACCCATCACCCCCTTCTTTTATTTATTTGTTCTCCTCAATATTTCAACATTATCCAACTGCTAAAGAAATGATTCACATTAACCTTTTCCATCCAGCCACATTCCTTTGAGTTCATAGAAATTGTCCCTTTTAGACTGATGTCTAGTAAAACCTCCTGTTCCGCTCTTGTTGTTTCTGAAAGACCACCGCTCCTACAACACCGCAAACTACAATCCCGAGGAGAGCGCACAGGAGAAGCAGGAAGACCTTCCATCCGGTAAGAGGTGTACTCCGAAAATTACCAGTTGGATCATCAATGTTGTCTGTATCAGAAAGTAACAAAGGAAAATTATCATTTGAAATCAAGAAGTATGCATCTACAGTTTCTCAGTAATAAGCTACTATTAAAGCTCTTTTTCTTTGAGTACTTTACTCATAACATCTATTGTACCTTTAGGAGACTTTAGCAGACTGACACTGGGCTCAATCTTAGTCCAGTCTTGGCTGTCCTCCTCAGGAGTGTGTTCTACCATCAGCTGATACATTTTCATAGAGATGATATCATGGTTGTCTGCAGTCACAAACAGACATATAGTATTAGGAATTTTATAATTCTGAAATGTTTATGAATTATTTGGACACCTGTCCATCACACCATATGTGGTTCAAACCATTGCCACAAAGTTGAACACACACACACACATAGGGTGACTTTGTATTTTGTAACATTACAATTTCCCTTTACAAAAACTAAGGTTTTCAAACCTGTTCCAGCATGATAATGCCCACTTGCACAAAGGAACGTGTATGAAGACATGGTTTGCCAAAGCTGGAGTAAAAAAATGGAGTAGCTTGCACACAGCCCTGACCTCAACCCCACTGAACAATGCAATGTACTGTAATATCGACACCGCAGACCTCCTCGTCTGACCTCAGCCCTTGAAAAAAGTCTGGTTCCTCTCAAGGTTTCTTCCTCATACAATCACAGGGAGTTTTATTTTAACAAAGAGAGAAAGAATATATATTATATTTTATATTTTATATATATATATATATATATATATATATATATATATATATATATATATATATATATATATATATATATATATAAATCAATCCAGAAATATTATATATGAATTAATTTATATTTAATATTTGACCCCCCACCCACAGGAAAGTTCTCCTAATATCAACTTATGTGTATAAAAGACACTGGTCACAGAATTAAACACTTTCATTCCTCTCCACCGCCATTGGCAAGACCAAAGAGCTGTCAAAGGATGCCAGGGACAAAATTGTAAACCTGCACAAAGGTGTTATGGGGCTACAAGACTATCAGCAAGATGCTTGGTGAGAAAAAGACCACTGTTGGCTTAACTTGTATTTCTTCCATTTTCTAATTATTGTGCCAACAGTGGGACAGGAATTTGGAATGAGATGTTCATATGAACATGATTAGTCAGGTGTCCAGTTAACATCTGGCAATAAAAAGAATCACTATGGAATCTAGGATTACCTGAAAGATCACCCGTTGCCGCAGATGCGCCAAAATAGTAACCGGTAGGGAGGCGGACGCCCCCAATATCAACACACTCTTTCCACTCATTCTTGTCATCGACATCAACCATAATCTACAGAGCAAAGCAGACATATACGAGGACATTTCAAGAAAATCCTGAGTTCAATAATTACTTTCTGAAGCTAAATGTAATTACATGCACCTATTATGGGCAAACAAGAAATGGAGTTAACCACTATGGAGAGAAAATAAATAAATAAATAAACCCCTTATCCAGCCTCATAATCAGATTTATATGCATTAAATTAGTCTTTTTATTAAATTATGTTTATATGGTTTAGGTGGCTTTGACATGAATGATTCTTGATTCTGTTGATGAAACCTCTCCCCAAGGCCTAGTGTTTCTGACAGGAAGTGCATGTGCACTTTATACAATTTTGTTAAAGCTACGGATTGATCCATTGTCTATTTATATCATGGTTGACATATCCTTCTGGTTATCTGATGACTACTGTCTATTGTACCTTTAAAGCATTGCTGTTATCGACAGTCCAATGAAGTATTATTGACTTAAAGGCAGAAAAATCCCAAAGCAATGCTGTGCTTGTGTACTAAAATTGTTCAAAGGCTTTTTAAATTCAAAGATTATTAGCTCGTGAATGGTGTATAATGGGGTTTCTTACTGTAAGTCTGCCTTTGGAGTACCGAATAGCAAGATGTGTGTCGTGGTCTTTGTTTCTGATTTCAGCCGAGCAGCCCCCCAGTTCTGTAGTGCGGCCGTCATTTCCATGATCGTATGACAGTGAGCCGTTACTCACCATTGCAGAAATGTAGGGAAAGGAGCGCTGGGAAATCACAGGGTAAGCGGTCACGTCACATCACATCCACATATTTTCGCAACACCAGATAATACATGCATATGCAGTCTCAGAGTCCGTTCATAGCAAACAATGGTTTCCATTATACACATTAATGATGGGAAAGACGCAAAATCAAAGATCGGCATTCACAAACAGCACTGGAATGAAGGCACTTAGACAAATATAAAACTAAACAGAATGCAAATATTTGTAAACATGATACGAATGTCATAAATAAGAATGATCTTTATCAATTCAACATAAAGACTGAATCATTCATATCATTTGTGCAAACTTGCAAATCCTTGACAAAGCCACAAGAAATTAAATCATGCTATGATGCTTAAAAAAAAAAAAAAAAGGATAAACAAAAAATTTTAAACGGGAAATACCTCGCATAGCCAAACACACATGAATTTCAAAAGATTGGACATATTAAAGGGACAGTTCAGGATTTGAGACTGTTCAGTTTAAACTGATGTTTCCAGTGAAGCCAAAGTTCAACACTTTAATGAGCACTTTAGAATAAACACGTAGTGGCTCTGACACCAGCTTCGTCAACAAAAATGTTAGTTTCCTCTATATTTTACAGATTCTACATGCACATTGTCTATTTTAAAGCCCATAAAGTTTTCATGTATTAAACAAATTTTAGTCACATGAGCTCACAAATACATACATGATACAATATTTTTGCAGACTTGTGTCACAACTAGTATTTTACTCTTTGACTGGGATTAAACTGCACATTTTCAAACTATTAATAGAACAAAAATTTACATGAACTGAGCAAAAAAAACAAACAAAAAAAAAAAAGACTTCAACTATTGTCCCAAACTATCCATTTAATTAAACAAAACCCAAATGAAGGAATATCATGCCCAGATGAACATTTTTACTTAGCGTTCCACTAACAATGACCAAAACAAAAAACAAATAAATAAACAAAAAAAAAGCAATACAAACATCTATAATTGAATACAAGCGGCGTACACGTATATACCGTTTGTCATTTTAACTCACATAGGAAGCCTCATCGTTTGGGTATGTGTCTATAAATACTGCCAAGCCATGGAAGTTGTCATTGCTGCCAGGGCCTGCTGGGAAAAAATCAACGGTGAGTAAAGCACACTTACATCCATGCCGTGGAGGTCATTGCGGAAAGTATCCACAAAAACAGCCAGGCCTACAAAATGGTCCTGGTTTCCAAAGACTGGTCCTGAATAAAGGTAGAAATATGACAGTCAACTGAAGCAAACATCTCACACAGAAAAATTATCTGTGGGTGAATTTACTGGTCTAATAACTGATTATACTCATTACACCGTTTTAGCTAAATAATATTTGCTACACAAAAACAATGAAATCATATAACACATACATTATACATTAATTAAACAAAAAATTGTATAAAAAAAAAATTTATACAAATACAAAAATAAGACCAACAACACTCAATACAGACCAAGTGCTTTACAACAACCATTCTGACAAGTTATTTACACACCTACCAGGATGTAATCGGTCTTTAGTGTACCAAATTGCAATGCCATCCCCATGCAGATTCTTCTTCCCGGACCCATGAACTTTAAACTGCACATGCATCTCCCAGTCTTTCAAGTAACATGGCTGCAAAAAAAACAATATACTATAATTGTTAAAACATAACATTAATGTAATGCCAAGAAAAATGGCATTTCAATGATACTGGGAATTACTGAGTAATATACCAATCTCTGTATTATATTATATATTTTACGCTAATCCGTCTTTGTGATTTTTTACATTTGGAAAAGTACAAAATTTAAAGGAATTATCTGGGATATAATGAGCAAGTTGTATCCCTGTAAGGTGGTTGTCTGCCATTTTGATGTCACAAGAAAACAGTGAGAGAGCAGTTTCGATGATGTTTAATATGAAAAAAAAATAAAATTTAACAAGCTGTGAAGCTCAAGTAAAATCGAGCATACAAGTTTTTGTTACCCCTTATGCAAAAGTTCAAACCAAAATTCCAGGATGCAACGTGTAGCTACGCTGAGTTACTCACTATAACTCTACTCACTTTATCTACGAAATGAAAATCCTGATAACTTTAACATTGGTATTAACATAAAATTTACAACTTAGGAACCTGAGCCGTTTAATGCCGTTTAGATTAATGGCGTGACAGCAGGACAGACTAAAGCCCTACAAGACCACTCTAATCCCAATAACACCACTATTACAAAGTGGACGAATGCAAATCTTTGAAAAAATAAAAGATCATGTGCATCTTATTTAGACAAGATGCTGATGAACCTGACTCTTTCTGCTCTTCAGACATGCCTGGCCCATATTAATGCTCTACTGAGGATCACTTCTGTTGTGAGGTTGGATAACAAGGAAATTCACTTCTGAAACCTATGCCCGGGTCTCACTGATCGTTTCATGGATAGCATGACTTGGATACTATAGTTTTAAAGCTAAACATAGGAAGATGCTTTCAAGAGTATTATGAGAGCTTGTGAAAGAGTAAATGACTCATGTTCTTATAAGTGTCAGCTAAAAGAGGATGAGTTCCCTGTTTTGTTTGGTTTCTTCCCTGAGTCTTATGAAACAGTGTTTTTCTCACCACAGACCCCTCTGGCATACTCATCATTACTCACCACAGAGCTTAAATATATATTCATATTTTCATTAAAGCAGCCTTGTGGCTACATCTAGGGTTAAAAGCTCTATTTGAATAAGATAAAAACTGCACACATTTGTCATTTTTACATGGTCACTCACCACTGTGTTCCAGATGGAGCCGTGTCTGCTACGTTCGTCAGGTGTCAGGCGTACATACTGGCTTGTAACCAAAGTACTCCCCATAAAATCCCATTGACTCGAAGCACTTGTTCCAACACCTAAATAAAAAACATACGGTCTCGAAAAGCTTCATCTTATTTACATTGTGATCTCGAAGATGGGTTTAAAGTGCAAAAAATAAATGAAAAGGCACCGCAGAGTTACAAGTGTCAATGCATTAAGATTTCTTCATAGGAGAAACTATTTCCACCAGTTTTTGCAGTTAGACAACATTTGGAGGGATTTTACACATTCTTTGGTTCTCGTTGCCTTTTTATACGTAACGTTTTATAACGAGTGCTCACTTTTGTTAGTGCCTGATAAAATATCTTCTGTAAAAACTGGATGAAAACAATATTTGCTGAATAATCAAATAACCTGTCAGAAAACCTGGAGGTCATGACTAGTTCATGTTTTTTCACACATCCGTTTAAAGTGCTTGTTTAGACTCACGGTCATGTTTGTTCGTCTTTGACTACTGTTTTCGTTAGAAAGCTTTTTCCTGATGATCATGAAAATCTTTTCTTTTCTCTATGGCATCTAGAAAATCAGGTATATAAACAACTGACAGTTTGTTGGTGGCTCATCCAATTTGTGAAGTGTTGCTCTCAATTGACAAAACAGAGTTTGTCACTAGATTTGACTATTTTGTAGCTACTTAATAAAACATATGTAGATTTAAAAATGCCTAGAAATTCATTGCCTATCCTGAGCAGACATTGTGACTGTCCTGTACTTGATACGGCTCTCTGGCTAACATCACAGCTGCTGCTAATCAGAGATGAGAGGGCAGTTTTACTAAAATCACCAATGTATATTAATAATCACAATTTTCCTTCAACCCTGCTTTATATTTGTACATATTAAACATTTTAAGAAAATCTTTACCTAGCACGGATTTAAGCGATATTCAAATCATCATTCAATGACTAAACAAACAGGCCATTGAAATGTTATCTGTAGATCTTTAACCTAACTACTTCCCCTTATAAACAGCATTGTGTTCAACTACATTTTACCTCTATTTATTTTAATAATATTCGTGTAAAGTTAAATGCTCTGAAAGTGTGTAGGATGAAGGGGCAGATTTAGTGTAGTCTAACATCATAAGAACACCAATGTTATTTCTAGAATAAAAGTTGTAGTTGCAATATAGATTTTATAGCGTGTGCGCCATAAGAACACAAAATATGCCAGGAAAAACTAACTATAGTAATTTAAAGATATAGATCACCGTACAGAATCTTTCCTAGAAAAACCCTACAAACGAAACAGCGTTAGCATTGCCAACTCCGTGTAAGACACAAGAAAGATTACATCAAATTAATTAAATACTAAAAAACTATTCTCAAACCAACATGTAGTCATGTACCAACTTTCCAAAGTAGCATGTACATAGTTAACGGCGAGGGTTCGCTCTTAAAGAAGTTTCTCGACTAGCCAGCTAACTCACCCTGATAGGGCTTTATGAGTGAATGCTCCCGCTTTAAGTGCTCAGCGTTGCCGTCTGTTATATCTGAGAGCACGGAGGAAAAATACAGCAAGCACAAGATGAGGACGATTTTGCAAACGCCTCGGTGAGGGAAGCTGAAGCGAGATGACAGTTGACTGTGTGTAGCCATTTTCACGAGCTATTCTCTTCCGTGAAAACGCAACTTCCGGTTTACGACCGGACCCGAGCGCGTTTCAGACTGAGCGCAGCCAATCAATGCAGTACACCACAACGGGCACGTCCTGATCCTCACTTTTCTCTAATCAACACTACAAATATACATCTCTAATATTAATCTATTTAGTGTGCGGTTTTAGACGTAACATGACATCAACTCAGGAACAGAAATGTTTTTAATTATGAACCGGATTATTTCTCTGAATAGAACAATAAAGCATTAGTACAACGCATGCTGTTTATACACTGGACTTCTGAGCACAAGTCCTGCAGACACTCAGCTTTAAGTATATGCAAAAGATGCACGTCATCATATCATTAAAAAAAAAAAAAAAAACATTTACACCAGACTAATAAAATATATACATTACAGAACAGTTACTGTCATGACCGAATGTTGGCCAGAATAAAGCATGTTTAGGTACATATCCGAAATAAAGCAAGTCACAAGGCAGAACGGAAATAGTGCATTCATTCTGAAGTCTATTATATAACATCGCTACAATGCTTTTTTCCTCCTGGTGCAATACTCCGCATGATCATCCGAGAGAGCTTGTGCAAAGTCAGAATTCCAGTCTCTCTGGAAAATCTTCTGTAGTTGATTTTGCACTGTTTGTTGGCCCTTTTCCACCACAGAGCCTGTCTGATTCACCACAAGTCCAACTCCAGCTGTCTGGGAGAAGTAATTTTCAGACCAGTTCGAAGTCCCTGCAAACACAATAGGATTACCAAGCAGATTAGAGTTTACCTTTGTGCGAAAAGAAAAGAAAATGTTCCAAAGGGTCAGCTGCACTTCCAGTAAACCATGAGTTTCCAATTAAACCAGCACAAAGACCTTTAAAGCAAAGCAAGGAAGCTCACCGATGTAGACAACGCGATCTGTTACCATATACTTGGCATGGTTGACGCGAGCAAAAGGGATCTGATGTTGCGTTGGTGTTGAAGGGACCTCAAAAACTTTCTGGAAAAATTGAAGCACAAAAGAACATAAATCAAGTCCACGTCTTGCTAAAACACTATTTTTATTTTATTAAGGTAAAAGATTACTAAGAAATGTTTTGTCATACAACATGAATGTTGCATCTGAGTGGTGTCTTGTTGAGTACTGATAAAGACTGCAGGAAGATGAACATGGCTCCTGAAGAATGACTCCAGCAGCTGACCAGCAGATTCACCTCCACCTTCCGGGCACATGAAGCCTCCCGCAGTGCTGAATCAATAGCAGGCCAGTATCTAATACGATAAAGTGGAAAGAATAAAGAATATTCTTAAAAAAATCTTTTGGCACCCATCCCACATACTAGCATATTTAATTATTTAATCACTGATTATCTACAAAAAAATGTACCTTATTTCAGGAGTGAATTGAGACATGGGAAAGTAGTCCATCACAGACACATAGATGAATTCTTTGGCATCAGCAATTACAGAGAGAATGGCTGAGAGATCATCTGTCCTTCCATAAGTAGATAATTGAGGTGGAGAGCTCTTAAAGGAAAAAATTGCAAGAAAAGATTTGCTAGTTTACATATTATCTAAAAAATTAAATAAAAAGAAGTGAATAAAATATGACAGGGTGTGCAGTTATAGGTGGCTCCTATAACCACATGGCCCATAATCGTTTATTCCCCTTATACCACAGCATTTTGTCTTTTAGCCCAATGCCTTTCTTGAGGTTGAATACTTGTGTACTATTATGGCATTGTACTTTTTTTTTTTTTGTTACATACCATTATTATTTTGGATCATCTGTCATGTCTGTCATATAAATGCTGTTAGTTTTAATTAAATTCTTCAGTTACAATTAATTATTTAGTAGCACTGTGGTATAAAGGCACTTTACCACCATAGATTTGTTCTGTTTACAGTCAACAAGTTTTTGCATTACAGTCACTTCAAAGATAAACCTTTGAAGCGCCTGTATACCATTAGATATCACAAACTGAGACATACATGTATGGTGTCAGTAAAGACCAAAGAATGAGAGGGATTTTGTCAGTGGATTACAACACACAATGTGTGAACTGTTTTGAGTAGTAGTGTAACAGTGTTCTGAAATAGGGAAGTGACAACAGACCACGTTTTGAGACAGAGAAAAGACACTTTATACTCAGGGCTCCAGACTGTGACCAAAAATAAAAATTTGCAAGTAATATTTTGCTCATATTTCACCACTTGCAACCATTTGCACGTTATGACCGAATAATCTGCATTTTATGACTTTTTATGTGCGTATTCTGTGAGTAATGGCCTATCACATCATTTGTTGACAGAGACGCATGCGCCGCCTACGCTTGAGTTAAAGCGCCAAAATAACCAGACAGTTAAAGCAAAACACACCTTTACGCATCAGAAAAAACATGTTGAAACTATAAATATCAGACTTTTTCAATGAGTCTCCATCTCTGTCCAACTCTTCTGCTGATGACACACCTGTTAGTAAAAAAGCAAGCTGCAGTTGTGCCAGCGTTGAAGAGAGGCAGAACGACAGAGACACTGAGGACCATCTTTCTATGTCAGTCAGTGAAAACATAAATGAAAGTGCCAAAAAACATTTGAAAAACTTCTTGGATTCAAGAGGTTTCATGGCTGAGGTACGATCACGAGACGCAGAAAATGTTTAGCGACTTCTGCTCTAAAGCAGGCAGAGAAATTGAGGGGGAAACTGATTTCATTACCGGAACAAATCATCAAAAAAAAAAAAGACAGTAAGAAAACACAGCATAAAAATGTTAATTGTTACATAATCGTTAAAAGCACGCTACAGAAAACACCGTTAGCACTTGCAGTGTCTCGTGCATGCGGACTGCGTGCTGAAAGAGAATGGAAAGCACTATAAATAGTTCTTTGTTGTTTTTCTCATTGGAGCCAATGGCTCCTTAATTGATTTTTTTGTCTGGAGCCCTGATACTGTATCTTGCATTCATTGATACACTTGTGAGAGCAAGGCCATGGAACTCACAGACAGATAGACACGTGCAGGAACACCGTTGAATTTAACAGTTAATGGGTACTTAATGCTGGAGAGGGCGGAGAATCGGCCAGGCCAGTAGGGAGGTAAGGTACTATTTTTCTGAGCTCCGATTTCCCAGTAGACCCCAAATATCCGTGATGCGTCCTGCGTCAAACAGCTGCAGTCCTCCACAGAAACACCAACCTCCTTCACCTGCAAAACATTTCAGTGGAAGGAATAAAATTTAACTGTACTCTTTTGTAGAGCCTTCAAGAAGTTCAAGGTGAAAGGCTTTTCAAAGTGTATGATTGATATGGTTACACCATGCATTTGTGTTGTAACTATATACGTCTGGTTGACTCAGATTGCAAAGACATTTAAGAACATCTGCGCAATGCTTCGAAATGAGGTAGCTGTTACTAAACCCGTTTGTGTTTGCCAGAGATAGATATACTGTATGTAGGATTTCAATTTCAAGTATAGTAGACAAACAAAATACACCTAAAGAAATACGTCTGAACAAAATCCAGTCACAGTTTCATTTATTAAAATGTAAATGTTTTTGCAGATCATAAACATATACTGAATAAGTCATCCAGTAAGTGAGTTAGCCATCATGTTGTATTTTATTATAATAAACTATACACAAATTGTAATTTCTATTGTGAATTCTTCTTGTTTGATCATAGGGGGAACTTTTCTGGGTTTCTTAACAAAACAAAACACACTGTTGGGTGCTGACATTCTGAATGCCAGATGATGACATTTTCATAAATACCTGGGTTAGCGAGCGCCAGTCCATGTTTGCGCTTCCTACATACATGTGTTTGTTGTCCACAACCCAAAGCTTTGTGTGGACGATACCTCCAGTGATGTTTTTTAGGTTAACTTCTCTGACTTCTGCACCTGAACACAAAAAAGAAAAGGATGAGACACTTTGCTCGTGTGAAAACTCTAAAAGACAGAAAAGCTGTCAAATCTACCTGTTCCTGTTAGCTCGTCTGTGTCTGATCTGTACGTCTGAGGAGCATTAACTGCAATCTTTAAATTCACACCTCTAGATGCAAGCTGCTTCAGGTGATCTAACAGCACTTTACCCTGAAATAGAACATGTATGCAAACTGATCAGGAAAACGAAATAGTTTAGCATTTGCATTAGTAAAAAGGGTGAGAAGTAAGAAGGTAAAGACTGGTCAAGCCTGCAGAGTTTGTCTTAAAATTTAACCTGGTGAAAAATATCAGTTGCTGCATGCAAACCAACACACACGGAAGCTGTTTTACATTTTACCTGTACTGCGCTGGGATCAGACAGGCCAATATCAGAGTCTCTGAGTGTGAGGTAGAAAGCAGCAATGCTGACAGAGCTGTTAGCTCGGCTCAGCAGGTTCATCCAGGTATGGGTGATGTTCTGCAGGTGGGGGGAACCAGAGGGGTAGAGCATTCCTTCAGGTATACTCTCAGTAAGAGTCATCCTGGTGGGTTGGATTCAAAACATATTTAAGTAATTGGTTAAAATTTTAATATTCTTTATTCTTTTTAAAATAACAAAATATAAATAAAATAAATAAAAAATACAAATTTATATTATATATATATATATATATATATATATATATATATATATATATATATATATATATATATATATATATATATATAAAGGCACCACTTGGATTTAACTAAGCAAATAGGTAATAGCCTCCCATTGAATAAATACTGCATGGATGATTATGTTTCAACTGGCAACAAGTTATTTCCTGTAGGGAGTAGCTTCTCATTTCTTAAACAACCATGTTGGAAGACACGTCCTGTGGTCATGGAAAAGATAATCTGTTTCATAAGGGTCAAATTATTGGCATGCATTAAGCAAAATAAAAATAAAAAAGCATCTAAGGAGATTGCTGAAACTGCTAAAATTGGGTTAAGAACTGTCCAACGCATTATTACAAACTGGAAGGATAGTGGGGAATCTTCATCTTTGAGGAATGATCGTGATCGGTGATCACTTAAACGTTTAGTGAAATCAAATCGTATAAAAACCTCAGTAGAACTCACGGCTATTTTTGATAGTTAAAGTAAGAGCATTTCTACATTTCCTTCCCCAATGCGAAGGGAACCCAAGGGATTGGGACTAAACAGATGTGTAGCCTTAAGAAAACCACTTATTATTTAGGCTAATTGCAAAAAATGGCTTGAGTTTGAAAAGGAGCAAAAAGATTGGACTCTGGAGCAATGGAAGAAGGAGGTCATGTGGTCTGATGAGTCCAGATTTACCCTGTTCCAGAGTAATGGGTAAGAAGAAAGGCGGATGAACTGATGCACCCATAATGCATAGTGCCTACCGTTTAAGCTTGTGGGGGCAGTGCTACGTGCCATAATCAAAGCTAAAGGCGGTCCAATGAAATATTAGAGTGTGTGACTTTTTTTGGACGAGCAGTATAATTATATATATATATATATATATGTATACACAGACAACAAAAACAAGTTTTCTTACCTACAGTTAGAGCTGCATTCCTCTTGGGGCAACCAGAAACCTTCAAGCCAGTGCAGTTCTAGCTGCACCATAAGGTGGGATATGGACATAGGGACCCCATAGAGCCATATGTGTTGACCAAATCCACCCAGAAGCAAAAGGACAGATGGGAAAAAACAGAAGAGCAAAAAGCTCCTTCCTCTTGTCTACCAAACACACACACAAATTACATTATAGAAGTCATCCAAACACTGGGCGTAATTTTTGTTTCACAATGTATTTATTCATTTCAATGATTAATGTTTATAACAGAGCATTGTATTGTGGTATAAAGTACTGAAATCTGGTATGAATGATTTTCTGTAACAGCCCAGCTCTTTCAATACATTTTGCTGTAATTTATGTTAAATACATTATTATTACACAGTGAAACCTATTTACAGGTACTTAATATAGCTACATCTTGTTGTTTAATAAAATGAAATTATATAGACAAAAGTTTGTCTGACACTCAGTTCAGCGTTCCAAAAGAGTTACAATGCATCCCGATGGTCTACACCAGGGGTCACCAACCTTTTTGAAACTGAGAGCTACTTCTTGGGTACCGATTGATGTGAAGGGCTACCAGTTTTATACACACTTCTGAAATAACAAATTTGTTCAATTTACCTTTAATTAAATGTTATTATCAATAATTAATGATATTCATCTATGTGAAGACACTGATCATGTTAATAATTTCTCAAAATAATTATCAACAATGATTTAACAAGGTAGGAAACATAAATATCAATATGCAAAACTTTATTCATAGGACTTATATAAACTTTTATAACTATATAACTTGTATATTATATATATATATATATATATATATATATATATATATATATATATATATATATATATATATATATATTATATATAACTATATAACCAATGCAAGTGTAATTTAAAAAAGAATAGCAACAAAAAAATTAGATGCAGCTCACTGGTAAGTGGCGCTATGGTGATCTATTTTTTCTATTTTAAGCCCGCAGCACCATGTTGGTGATCTACACTATGGTAACGGTCAGAGTTCTATAGCAGACCAATCAAGATCTTCCACTTGTAAACCATATGGAGTTTGCTTGGTGCACAGGGGCTTTGTCATATTGGAACAGGTTTAGGGAAATTGGTTGCTGCCACATCCAAAGACAATTGTGTGACCCTTCATGCTACCAGTTTGGAAACATATATGTCTGAAAATGTCAGGTGTCCCACTACTTTTGTCCATATAATGTATATTAGTGTTTCCATATAGTGTCCATATAGTGTGTGCCTTGTAACATTTAGAAAATGTTCTGTAATGGAAGCGTCTTCAGATCAGATGAAAACTTAAAGAATAGCTCAATAGTAGCTCAATAATGTAAGTGATAACAGAAAAAACTTCACACGCGTTCCACATTATTAACTGTAATAAAATCATTCTTTAAGAATTTCTTTTTTTTTTTTTTTATAATTTCTAAATTGCTGTGGAGTAACAGAAACAACATTAACCAAAACATGCTGTTATTGGAATACAATCCATATTGTAATAAATAGTTTATATCATACCCTTGAGGATGTGTTGTTTTTTTGTTCTGCCTGTCTTGAATGGACCGTTGTACTCCTAGCAGGGGTGTCTACATCATTTTGGTTCAGAACTGGATCAGGGGACACTTCGACTGGAAGCTTTGCGGCCTCTTTTAATGCAAGACACTGCTCCTGGACATCCTGAATTATTGATTCTGACAGCATTTCTTTTACAAGTTTCTCCTCTAATTCATCTCCAATATCCTGTATAACTTCCATGAGGTTTTCTTTAATATGCTCCTGAATAGAAGTATCTGATTCTTGCTTGTCATTCGACTGAATCTCTTTATTTATATCCTGAGGCTCTGCAGATAGTTCTGTGACTGAATTAGTGTCACAAGACTCTACTCTAAGACTTGGTTGATGAAGTGGTTCTATGAGACTCTCAGAATCACTTGTTTCAGGAGAGGGGTCTGCATGAAATGGAACTGATGCAGTCTCTGGAGTTTCCGATAGGACAGGGTCTGTCATACAGGCAGCAGAGAGATCATCAGTGCTGTGTGAGTGTATGCGGGTTGACGGAATAGGCAAGGCTGTTTCTCGGTCACCAAACACCGGCAATTTTGTCCGCAGCGTCTCGCCGGAGCCTATCCCTCTCTCTTTCATTTGGGTTTCTCGAGTGGATCCTTCTGGCTTCGATGCCAGCTGTGACTCTGCAGTTTGGGTGGTGGTTCGCTTGCGTGCCAGCGAGCTTTGGAAAGTGGGGATACGAGAAGAGGGCTTTCCAGCTTTTCTGAATTCCTCCCCATCTGTCTTCTTTTCAGCTGTGCTCTTATCATCCTCCTCCTTCATAATCTGATGTTCATATGCTCCGACATCCATATCTTCAGGGTCCTGTAATGATAATTCAGACATTCTGTTTATAGGTCTGGTCCAGTTCATTTGGTAGTATGTCAAACGAATTACTGAAAATCTCAAGACTGACAAAGGTGCATTAAGGCTAAATAAGCAATAAGGATTAAAAGGGGAAAGGAGACAAAACAGTGCACTCCTATGATGTGGTCAGGATGACTAGCCAGGTAAATTATAGGTTTGAAACCGAATGAGTTACATAACTAAGACTTGAATATTCATAAGAGCTGCATATGCAGATGTCTTTGGAAAAATTCATGCTAACTTACCATTGTTGTGTACGCTAGCTTGTTTATTAAAAGTTCCGGGTTGTGAATGAAGAGCCTGTAGAATAATTATGGTACCGACAGCTAGCGCAGCTAGCAAGAAAGCTATAATAGGAAACTCCGTTCTCTCTATTCTTTCTTTCTTCCTTTCTGCTACGTGGCTGCGGGTCAGTACGGCGAAGGAGAGAGAGAGAGAGAGAGAGAGAGAGAGAGAGAGAGAGAGAGAGAAAACCTCGCCTACTTTCCCCTAGCTCACTCCAACACCCACTGAATATGTCTAAATCTTTCCAGAGCACCGCAGTGTAAAAGCTCTATAAGTGTAAGCCGCCTGCGTCACTCAAATAAACAACCAAGTACGCTATTAATAACTAACAAACACAATGAAAACATTTTCAAATAACATTGGAGTTGGAACAATAACAACCAAGGAGATGTTCGTTTTTGGACCGTTTGATTAAAAACTCGACACAAACCGAAGATTTGCAGTTGATGAGCAAAATTGAAGCAACCGCGGTTTCCGGTTCTCACTCTCTATTGGTGCTGTGAGTGAGGGACAGGAGACTTGCTCTCCTCTAGGGGGAGACACACACATACAAACAAGCACACACACTGCGACACAAACTGCGACACAAACTAAGACTCACAAACACATGGACACACACACGGGGACATATACTGCGACACACACACACTGAGACTCACAAACAAATTAGATTAGATTAGATTAGATTCAACTTTATTGTCATTGTGCAGGGTACATGTACAGAGCCAATGAAATGCAGTTAGCAATCAACCAGATGTGCATAGATAGCTTATTTACAAGTGGCAGTGTAATAAATAAGGGTATGAGGTTATACAGAGGTGTAGTAATATGTACATATAAGTGAATAAGGGTATATATGATGTGGTTTTTATATACGTATGATTTTTATATAAGTATGGACACATACACACACACACACACACACACACACACACACGACATTGTGGCAAAAGACAAAGACAGGAAAGCAGCATTGGTAATAGATGTAGTGGTCCTTGTGGCAGCATCAGTAAGAAAGGAAATGAGAAGCTGGAGACACAACATGAACAACGGGTGTGAAAAAGATCTTGATTGTGGTTCCATTGCTGACAGGAGGACTTGTAGAACTTGGACCTCCTCTGAGTCAAAATAGTCTCTCTGACAAATCCCAAAACCACTTGAGTTTTTTGTGCATAAAAGTTAGAGGGCAAAAGAAAATAAGACAATAAAGTATTGTTTGTTTGTATGTTTGATTATTTTATAAATTACTAATAATTGCTACACAATTACATGTGTGGTTTAACTTGCCAAGGAATTTATAAATTTTTTTTCTTTGCATTGCATGATTTTTCTTCCTTATTAAATATCTCTTAAATGATGTGATGCTTAGTTGTTCTACAAATACAATCATAACATGTTTGGTAGTGGAGGGCCATGCATTTCACACATAGGCCCTTAGTGGTTTCCTGCCTGAAATCCTTTACCTCTTAATATCATCATTATGATGCCACTAAAGCAAGAACCACAATTAACACAATTCACAAGTTTCCTTTCACTGTAGCCACAGCTGTGCCACCTGCATGCAAAGTTAACCTCATAAAATCACCCCAGGTTTTTTGTGGATTTTTTTCTGAGCTTTATGGTTTTCCTGGGGATTTGAAAAAAAGGCCAATTGAGACTTTTACAAAATATAAATGGTTAATGCAAAAGTTTAACAACTGTTTTGAATGCTTCTGGCTGACCTTTCCTATAATGTCAAATAATACAATATATTGGAAAGAAATCAACCTCACACATTAAACCCTTTGTGTCTCTTTGTGTAAACTGCCTACAATATCAAACTAGGTTTCCTCCCAATGTGACATGGCATTTATCAATAGAAACAAATCATGAATTTGTATTTGTCTGTAGGTTTTTTTCGAGGTGGGTGTTACAGGAGTCAGGAAAATGTTGGCATTATCTCTAAAGGTGGAGGGAGAGGTGAACAAATTTGGGAAACAGTTTTAGTCATTATGCAAATTCATAAATATGACACATGACCTCTGATTACATTAGAACAGGGAGGAAACAGTTAACTGGATCCATTGTTGGCAGTGAATTTCATTAATTAATGGTGATGCATGTCTTTTAGAGCCCAACGTTTTACCATAATAAGCTTGCAGCATGGGTTATCAGCACCAGCTGAGCAGACACTTTGCACTTTTCTTTTCCTGCCAGCTTTCACATAATCAGTTTGCTGCATATCTGTTAAACTTTCATTCAAGTCCTCAGAAGGGTGAGAATGTAATGAAAAAAAAAAACAACAACTGAGAATGAATTCATTTCTATGTGTTTTTTAACACTATGCCTCAATACTTAAGTCCGCAAACCCAGTGCCAAATCTGGGCTTGTGGTAAAGAATTGCAGATGTGCTTCACGATAGATGAATTCCAAAACATGACATATTATTGTGCTAAAATACATTACTGTATAAGATTTTAGCCATGCAGACTTGTAGAAGGCTTTTCTTTACACTAGTTTGACACTTAACCCACTTAATTAATAGTGACAGCTGAATTCTTTTTTAGATTATATAAATAGCTAAATTAGTTCTTAGAAAGTCATCTGTGCAGGAATCACGCTGAATCTAAGAAATCTTTCAGTTTATCAAGAGAAATGAATATCAAATGCTAGATTCGCTACGTGTTCTGTGTAGAAGCAACAGACACTTCCTCTTCTACATGACAACGCTAACCTACATTTCTCTTATCAACTTTGCATGGAAGAGTTGTACACTGTCTGCGGCAAAACAGCATTTCTCACGCCTTGCTGGTTTTCCCAGAATCATGAGAGGACTTCTTGATGTTTTTCTCTATGACACTGTAAAGTATGTGTTTTCATTATTTTTATGTTTGTATTTAGAATTTTTTTATATCTGTTTATTTATCAGTCATTTTTACTTATATCCCCATGTCTTTAATCATCATTTAGATCATCTTTAATAATGAAGATATTTATAAATATGATATGTATGAGGGTAATAAATAGTAAATAAACCTTTTATTACTGTATAGTTTGAGCTTAATAAACAAAATATCTTAATAAACTCCTGATATGTGGTTCTTGATGAAGTTTTTCTCAAGCATGTTATTACAAATTCTGCACTGATAAGATAACAACATGTTGGATAACAAGCATCTTCCAAGCAATTTCTCTTATTAGGGTTGATATCAAATTTTAACTAAACCAAATGACCCTGTAATCAGTCTGAATCTAAGTTAAACATACAATGTAAATACACTATAATACTATAAAATAATTGGTAAAGCATACATGTTTATTAAAGCATACATTTAAAAACCATAACGTTATATGTATTCTGAAGACAGGAAATCAGCAAGTTCACAAATTAGGTAGCATTGGAAAGACCATGATTTCCCCTTTAGCATTAAACAGGAAGTCACAAGGGACCTCACGTGAGTGAAAGTAAGATGCAAAAACTAAATGTACGCAAGAGCGGACACAAATGAACAGAGCGAGAGAGAGAGAGAGAGAGAGAGAGAGAGAGAGAGAGAGAGCATAGATAGTCAATAGTCAATAGTGGACAGGAGATAGGGAACATGATTCTGGAACATGCTAAAACATGTTTGGTTTTTTTAGTTCCTTTGCAGTGAAATTAGTATCATTGAGGTGGTAGCTCTATGTTTAAGTCATTAGAACTTGGATTGGAAGGTCATAAGCTCAAATCCTAGAACCACCAAGCTACCACTGCTGGGGTCTTGAGCAAGTCCCTTAACTCTTAACTGCACAGTTGTAAGTGGCTCTGGATAAGGATGTCTGCCAAAATGATATAAATGTCAACGTAAATTATAAAGCCACACTAGACAAAGCCATCCTGTATGGGCATGCTTCACTTTTGTGTGGTAAGAGTTTGAGGAAGTTTGAGACCCACAATTTACCCACATGGTGACATGGTCAGGGAAATCTTTTGGCCGTAGAGTACATACAGTTGTAAATGTAACTCGTGCCAATTCTGCACCCACCGCTAGATGGCGGAAGTGCAGCTCGAAGAAATCTGTGCTGTTGGTTTGAAGTTGAAGCAGAGAAGTGAAAACACACAGGAAGTAACCGGACTTCAGTGTGACAGCTGAGTTTCCCAAACCTGTAGCTGAGGCATGGTGAGCTTGTTTTATATCAAACTTTTTAGTTTATAAGTAATGTTTACCAAAGTATCTATATTTACATCGGTTAACGTGCAGTTTGAGCTTATTTGTAGCAAAGTTAGCTTACAAGTTTTAGCCAGCTAGCTAGCCGTGTTTACTGTAGTATGACATCTGAAAGTTGTACTGGAGATCGATAAAAACAAAACATTTAGAAAAAGTCAGATCACACAAACATTATAGATATTTTACTCATATTTGAGGTAATCGCAGTGTACAGCATGTGGTCTTGTGTTTTTATTTTTCAGTAATGCGTTTCCGATTTTGCGCGCTGAATGTAAACAAAAAGATGGAAGTGTTGTTCAGGACTATGTAAAGTCATGAGTGCGCACTTTCTTTCTTTTACAGGTTTAAACAACAACCTGGCTTCGATCTGACCCACTGCCCGTGTCCTGAAAGTTTCATATACACGCATAATACTTTTTTGGAGCTGGTTTGTACTAAAGCCAGCAATGTAATGACGACTTCTTTTAGGGATTAGATCTAAAGAAATCTAATCTTTCTTGAGTTAGAAAGCAAAAGCAAAGTTTAGATATTTAAGAGTTTAGAGCAGTCAAATATTTCTGCCTTTCTCCTCATGTAAACTCTTGTTTGGAGTTTGAAATCAGATTTCTCTTATTTGTTTGGTTCATACATCATTCCCATTAGTCTTGGTTTACCTCTCTTTATGTTATGGAGGTCACACTGTTTAATCCCAACTCCACCCTTCCTCCCCCATTCCCAATACGGCCGGCTATGGCTCCATCCGTACAGCTTGGAGTCACCATACTTTACACTTGCCTGTATGGAGCTCTGTTCTGTATCGTTTACTTCCAGCTCTGGTTGTTGTTGTTCTATCGCCATAAAAGATGGAGCTACCAGAGCGTTTTTCTGTTCCTTTGCCTGTTTTGGGCAGCCCTCCGGACCACCCTGTTTTCCTTTTACTTCGGCGATGCTGTTGCCGCCAACCACTTACCCACTCCGATCTACTGGCTTCTCTACTGTTGCCCAGTGTGCCTCCAGTTCTTTACACTGAGCCTCATCAATCTCTATTTTACCCAGGTAAGGGGCATGCAGACCTTCAAAACTATCCTTCGTTCTTGTTTTGAAACCAGTTTCACGTTTGTTTGTGGTGTTGTATGTTATCAGGTCCTGCTCAAAGTTAGAGACTTGTTTTCTATCGAGCCAAGGAAAGGATTGTGAGTATCATTATTTTAAAGACTGGATTATTAAATAAATGATCCGATTGATTTTTTTTATGAGACGAATTAATTTTTATTCTCAGGTGCTTGGCCCGCTGTGTGTATGCATCCATGAGTGTGGTTTTTTTATGCATCAACGTGGTTTGCGCCACCCTCGGTGAGCGAGGAAACACAGGCGGGGCCAGGAACAAAACATGGACCCTGGTTCTAGTCCGTGTCTTGGTAAATGATCTTCTTTTTATCATCGAGGCTGTGTGCCTGGCCACTTCGCTGCTGCTCCTGACCCGATTCTCTCCCACCACCAGCCCCTATTTACACAGCAAGGTACATAATCTGCTTTAAATGATCACTAACAGGGGTGACCTGGACATCTTGAATCTCTTGACGGTACATGGCGAGTGTCTGTAATTTGTGTCCACCAACAGTTCGTTGTCTTCTTGTATTGTAGGGGACCAGTCTTTGCAGGACGGCTGTGTTGGGAGTAGGAGTGATCCTGGTCTTCTTTAGCAGAGCGTGCTATAACCTTACCGTACTCATCCTGTCCCAAAATTACAAGGTGGAATCCTTCGGCTTTGACTGGTATAACATCTCGGATCAGGTACCGAAGCGCAGTTTATTTATTTTTTATGATGCTGTCATGATGAAAATGTCCTCGAAAATTTTGGAGATTCACGTTCACTTTTGTTTCTCCCAAGGCTGATCTTCAGAACGATCTTGGAGACATGGGCTACATTATTTTCGGCGCTATACTTTTCATATGGGAGCTACTCCCCACAAGCCTGCTCATTCTCATCTTCCGAGTTCCACGTCCTCAGACAGAAATGGTTAGCTCTTCTGGTATCTGTAATGACAGACCATCTGCTATTTTTGCATAGGAGCTTAGCATTTTGAATTTGAAGAACCCTGTGTTATGACTCAGCAGCAAAAGCATCTCCTTTTTCTCCAAAACAGCAGACGAGCCAGTTGATATATGAATCAGGATTAGTTAGAATTTGTGGATGGTTTTAGGGACTTCCCGCAAGCACCGTCCCCATTCCCTCTTCACATCAATTTCATTTCTCAGTTCTTTTTTTTTTTTTGGTAATTGTTTGCTACATTGACTAATGCCTTTTCTGCTTGTTTTACTGTTTTCTTAGAACTGTAGTCCCGTCATCAACACAAGGGCCTCACGCGCATATTTCTTTGATGACCCACGATTGATGGACGGTGACACAAGTGCCACTTGGTCACACAGCATACGCCCTAATAGCAGGTATAGCACCACTGGTGATTAAACAGGTCTCTTATGTTCCTGCCTTTACCAGTAATGTTTGAGAGGATACAAATTCTATTTTACCAGGATACTTTCAAGGTAGCTACATGAACAAGAGGTTAAATAAAGAAAAAAAAACCATTGTGTTTCTAACAGCTGGTTCGGCTCCAGTGAGACGGCTCCACTGCTGTTCAACAGGACAGATCCAACAAACCAGCATCACACCCTGTACTCCACCCCACAGACCTGAGCACTCCACAACAGCAGCAATGAGTTAGGGATTTGACATGGACTCTTCTCAGGCAATAATGCATTAGTACCTCAGCCTATGGAGCCCAGTAGGTGATATTTGCACTGAAACCTGGTGCACATGCTTGCACATTCTATGTTTATGCTTCAAATGAATTAATTATAGTAGCATGTAAAGTGACCAGCTTTATCCTGTTTACGTAAATAAGGACCACTGAAGAACTTTCTTATTAACTAAACTTGTATAACATTTTTGTATGTGTTTTTATAAAAATTTAGAGAAACCATAATGGCAATGTTAAGTACAATGCTTGATGTACAGGTTGTGTTTCAGACTGAGAAATGTACATTTTAAATGTTTTAAATATGAATAATTTACATTTTGGTTTTTGTTTTTGTTTTTTGCGCTGTATTCGAACACTTTCCTAATTTAATTGCATTGTAACTTAAGAATTCTCAACAATAAAGACTAATTGTTGCTAAGTATTTTTATATTAAGGAATATAAAAAATGAGTTGAACGATTTATTCTGCAATATTTACAGATCTTGCTATTAAAATACTTTACAGTATGTACAGTTTGTTAATTTATGCTGGCAAATGGCATATTCTCCCTCATCAAAGCAAATATCAGATATGAAGAAAAGTCACAGAGCTAGAAATAATCAAAGCCAAACAATACAATACAAAAAAAAAAAAAAAAAAAATCTTTTACAAGATATTCTTACTATTGCAATGCTCAGTTTGTAGGCTAAAAGAAACAAACAAAAAAAAATCAGACTACATAAAAGAAACAAAAAGAAACCAGTGACTGTGCATGTTCAAAACCTTTGCCTTGGATGTATTATTATTTTTAATTGTGCACGTTTTAACATAGTATCCAGTCTTCTATTTGTAAATCTCCTTTATAACTTGAACAAAGTCATCCTTTGGAAGTGTCTACATGCTGCGCTGAAGAGCAACATAAGAGCCCACGAGGAGATAACTTGATATCTCAAGCACCCAAAGTGCCAGAGTGGGGTACATCAGGTGAATTTCTACTGTATAAAGTCCTTTTTCAAATGCAATGTCTGGACTAGATAAACGATCAGTGGTCCAGAGGCGGTGTGGTGTCCAGCTTGCGTAGGCGGCGACGTCTCAATTCAGCAGCGCTCGGCTCCCCGTCCACCTCTGCCTCCTCTTCCTCCTTCTCAACTCCTGTGGTTGAATCGGGTTGGGAAAATCCCATCGCTCCACTGACAGGATCAGCTAATGAGGGCATAAACGCAGAATTAATGAAACATACATAAATGATTTCATTACTCACTCTCACTCTCTCACACACACACACACACACACACACACACACACACACACACACACACACACACACACACACACACACACACACACACACACACACACACACACACATCTGTCTGTCTGTCTGTCTGTCTGTCTGTCTGTCTGTCTGTCTGTCTGTCTGTCTGTCTGAATAATCACACAATTGTTTACTAATAATTTGCTCTCACTGATTGGTGTTCCATTTTCCTGACTGGAAGCTTCAGTCTTGCCTGACCCACTCGCTTCACGGGTGCTGCTCTCTGGTCGAGGAGGACTGGTGAAGAAGAAAAAAAAATAAAAAAAGGTTTATAGGATCCATGTGAGGGTGTTTTTTTTGTTGAAGCTGTGCAGCATTTTTTTTCAATTCCAGCAAAATGTTATGGTGTACCTGAGTGTTGCGACAGTGGTGAGGTAGTGGTGGATGTTCAGCATGGCAGCATCCAGCAGGGTGTGGATGTTCTGAAGACACTGCAGTCGAGCCTCAAGACCACGGCGGCCTTCCTGCTCCAACTCCCTCAGCTCCTCCTCTGACATTGTGGATAGAGACGGTGGAGGAGGAGGCATGGATGACACTAACAGACAAACAGAAGGACAACAAAGCTTAGAGCAAGCACTAGATACTTATTACCAGCTGACATTATTATTATTTTAATCTTTAGCAATCACTGTCAGGGTTGCTGTGGATCTGGAGATCTGATTCATACTCACTGAAGGGTGGAGGAGGAGGCATGGGCAGCCATGGTGCTGATGGGAATGGAGGGGGAATGGAGAAGGGGAATCCAGCAACAGGAGCTGCTGCAGCAGCACCATCTGTACCAGTCTGGCTTGAGATACTGGCCCCTGAGTCTGTATAATCAATGCATAAATATTTAAAAAAATAAAATTTTACGTTTACAGTAACAAGATTAAAAACAGCCTTCTGATTGGTTTATCAAATGCACCAAGATTTATGATTTATTAGCAAACAGGTGCATTAAAATAAGCCATGTCCTGTTAATTTGCAGTTGTACTCATAATTCTAGTGTCTTTTTTCTAACTGTGCACCATCAGAGTAATATCCTAGAAAGGAAGAGCTAATAAGGGACTTATCGAAATGGGTTGTGCACAATTTGGACTGAATTGATTAATTGAATTAAACATGTTTGAAGATATGCCAGTCACTCTTATGTAGTTCTCATAGGAAGTTGTTTAGTTCCTCTTTTTAAGTGCAATAAAATAAAATAAAAAGATGATGCTTTCACCTGCTCCTGAAGTTTGGGTCGCATCTGCACTGGTCTGTGGCATGCTAGGGGCGGCTTGAGCGGCCGGAGCAGCAGCAGCAGCAGCAGGTGGCACTGCACCAGGGAAGGGAGCCCAGAAAGGGAAAAGTCCTGGAGGGAATTGGGGCATCACACCTGGAGCAACTAAAGAGAGTACCCACAATACATAAAAGAGGTTGTGGTTTGAATGATAACTAAATAATAATAAATAATAATTGAAATAGTGTTTACCATTAGCAGCTGGAGGAGCAGGAGCAGCAGGAGCATTGGCTGGAGCATTAGCTGGAGCTGCCGGGGGTGCTGCAGGAGCAGGAGTGGCGTTAGGCTGCGACGCTCGCAGAACATCCATACGGCATGTTGGACACGTCTGCTGCCTCTGGAACCATGAGCGCAGGCAACTGTGACAAACATATGTAAAGATTAATCAAGTTATATAACCACATGCTTCATGGATAGAACCTGCTGCCATATACACTGTATGGACAAAAGTGTTGGGACACCTGACCTTTCCTGCCATATGTGGTTCTTCTCCAAACTGTTAGCACAAAGCTGGAGGAACACAAATGTATAGGAAGTCTTTGGATGCGGTATAATAAAATTTGCGGTCACTTTAAATTTATTACCAAGCCTGTTCCATCATGGTAATGCCCCTGTGCACAATGAGAGCACCATGAAGATGCTTTATATGGTTTGTAAAGAAGGATATTGGGTGGCCTGCTATAGAGCTCTGTCCTCAACCCTACTGAACACCTTTGAGATGAATTCAAACACTGCACTGCACTGACTTCACCCTACGGTTGATGAACACAAATATCCACAAGCACACTCCAAAATCTAGTGGAACATCTTCCCAGAAGAGTTGTGACATGTGATACTCCAAAAGCACATACCATACACAAGGTGTCCGAAAACCTTTGGCAATATAGTGAATATTTAATAAACAGCAAACAACAAAATGCTATTAAAAAAAAAACATCAACCTTGAATGAAAGATGTGGTTGCAGGGCAGTTTCTTAGCTCCAGTTACCATCTCCTCTCGACAGATGATACATACATTGTCAGAGGCTTGCAAGTCCTCAGGAGTTGCATCTGGGTAGCTGCAAAAGTCAGAGGAGTGTTAAATACACTTAATATAAATACACAATGCTCAAATTCTTGCATGTGTTTAGAATATTTTGGAAAATCGCTTACAGTGTGTTCATGTTGCGAATAGCTCGGCGAGACATTATGGCATCGGTTACAGCCTTCTTAAATTGCCTAAAATGGAAAAGGATAATTTGATTTCACAAATAAAAAGGTATCAAACCATACCCATTAAATCCCCTATTTAAACGGAACTAAAATCCTGCAGTTCCTACTTTGCAATTTGCTTTTTGCACTGGGAAATATTTACCAAATTAAAAATGTCAAATTTATTTACTCATCGTTTAATAATTGAGTTATCGAGAGTCTCTCAAAGATTGTGTTGCTCTGAATTGTGTTTTGAAACCATAACAGTGGTCAACGTGTGCCAAGAAAATAGCAGAGATGTTGTTTGGATGAGATATTAACAAGAAAAAAAAGAAGAAAAAAAAAGAAAATAAAGAAAACAGACTAGGTTGTGTGAAATGACATTTTCAGTGTAATACCGTCTTTATAAAGAAAAATTCCCATCCAAATAAAAGCAAATTCAGAATGAGCTTTTATATTGCCTCACCTCATTGCAAGATACATGGGTCGAATAGCAAACAGGGGGAAGGTGTGCACTTTGATCATTATGGTCATGAAGGCCATGTAGAGCAGCACCTTAATAAAGCCTAAAAAATAAGATCATGCATGAAACACAGACATCTACCGCTACATTTCAACGTGCCTCGCTGTATAATTAATATAAAGACAACCATCTCACCTGTGAAGAGCTCCGTGTAAAGCATGTAGACAGCTTTATTTTCCCATGGGTTCTCACTCTGGAGGTCAATGGTGTGCAGGGTATATTTAATGAAGGTGGTGAGAACCATGGTCATCAGAATTGCGTACTGAAATGCATCAGAGTGATGAAGAAAAAGAAAGTGAAATAAAGAAAACAAGGCAAAGAGAAGGAGTTATTTTTTTGTGCATTGACTTGGACTGGACTTCCCCTTACTAGAAGTTGTAATTCCTAATGGGGTCACTTGAGTTACAATTGGGTACATAAGGGAAATCTTGTGTTTAATTAATTTATTTTACGGTTATTTCCAAATGAATATAATAGCCTTTTTCACTATACTGTACTAGTGCAGGAATCCCCCTAACAGTCTACCTCCAGTATACACACTACCACCATGTCTCCGATTGTACATTAATGTATTATTCTAAACCATGCCTAGTAAGAACACTTACCATATTATAGTAATGTTTTCTAGATCTAGAACACTATTATTACAATAGCAAAGAATTGTAACAAAGACAGAGCTCGTTGTGCTCGAAATCTCTAAATATTTTACAGCCAGGTATGAAAACCTGTCAGACTGGAACACTTTGGATTTATGCCATCTAGTAAATGTCGCTTTTAACTCTAGAAGATGTGACTAAGATATGCACAAAGTACATGACTAATAAAGTCACTCACATGAGCCCTGCTCTTGCGCACACACACACACACACACACACAAAGACTTTTGTCACATGTAAACAAGGCTGCTTGGCGCCGCACTGTTTCATAGTACCCTGGTGTGGCTTTTCCTAAAACAGCACAGCACTGCTCGTGTGACCGGTAACATTCCCTATTCCTCATTCTTGAGTAAGTTATAATACACAAACATATCAAAATGAGTAAACGTTAAATGAATAACTCTGAAATTGGGTAAATGTAGTAAAGCTCGTCCAAGTCTGGGATTGCAGAGAATTTATATGTTCTTTTTGGATTGTTTGGACAAAAAGTTCAGGAACCCCTGAACTAGTGGTGGGCGAAGTACACAAACCAGTTAAAGTAGAGATACACTAGGTAAAATGTTACTCCAGTAAAAGCGCTCCCCTTAAACTTTCACTTAACATTTTTATTATTAATTGAATGATATCAATGAGTCAAACAACATATCTATTAAAATGATCACGAACCCAAAACCTTTTCAACTACTTCAAAATAATCGTGCAAATAAGACCACAGTAGTTGTGGCAAGGTCTAGCCAAGAGATTCTTCCATCATTTATCCCTTTCAAAATGTTCTGCTTGCTGCTGAACTGTCAAAACAAGTTTAAAACAGAGAGCTCTACCCTGATTGGTGGCTTGCTGAGTGCTTGACCAGTTTAATCCACTCATAAATAAAAAGGAACGACTGATTTCGAAATAATACGATATTTGACTTTGCAGTGTAGTGCAGTTAAAGAAAGTCTCTCCAAATAGAAATACTTTTTACATTACCGGACTATAAAGCGCACCCATATATAAGCCGCACCCACTAAATTTGACAAAGATTTTTATAAAAATCTTTATAACTTTTTATAAATTTTTATAACTGTCTATAAGCCACAGGTTCCTAAATTGAAACTAATGAACTTTACACAGGCTTTAATGAAAGACAGTGTCTGTTACACGGTGTAACGGGTGAAATATGTTGTGGCTCCTTTAAGAGCAGAGCGGCATTTTGGGAATAGCCTGCCGCCTCATTTTTCCGCTATTACTGCATGTGTGCAGGACCGAGAAATATGTCCTTATTATTTTCTGATGCTCATTTCTAAGTTTCTTTGACTAACCTGTAACGCTGTTGCCAAGAAGAAAAAAAAAGCACAAGTTTTGGAAACCTGTCTGTGCTTATATGATTTCATTTGCAACTGGAGTTAGCGAGCTCTCCCTTGACCCAGACTCAACGTGTTACAACGGCTTGTATCTAAACAGTAGCCTACCAAGGTGGTCATTGTTTACTGTCTTCCTCCTTCCTTTCACAACTATTTCTCTCGGGAGTTTTTCTTTTGGCATCGCCGAGCGTTTAAAAAACATTTTTTTCTCTCCCGATGCCGTGCAGCTCAGAACACAGGTGAGGTGCATTTTTTCGTTTCCGTTCGGAAATTTTATTGGTCTAATATTATGGGGCTCAGTTTTTTGGCTTGCAGTTTGTGAAACCGGGAAAAACCCAGGAAAAATTCATAAATAAGCCGCTTCGTTGTTTAAGCCGTGGGGTTCAAAACGTGGGGAAAAAGCGGCTTATAGTCCGAAAAATACGGTACATTTACTTTGTTACTGAACCCCTGTTCCTGTCAGACATGACGGTAAGTTCAAAACAGTATTGAAAACACATACCCAGAATTTCATCTAATGTAAAAAAAATAATAAAATTAATAAAGTTATTTCAGATAAAAATGTACAAGCTTATAGGAACCTCAAGTTGCAAACAGTAATCACCTCAAATCCGAAGACCAGCTGTACTGAGGCTCCTCTGGTGATGATGCTGTGGCAGGCATGATTGACAAATAAGAAGTCCAGTACTGCCAGCAACACCATTAGAGCTAAGCGGGAGGATAAACAAACGTGTCAACAGCCGAGGAAACATGATGCAATATCAAGAAACAATTTCCAAATAAGGTCAAAAAGCATTGCCTAGCAGGTGCGTCCTCAAATTTTGCATAATGCCGAAAATAGACATGTGAAATGCAGAATTCTACTTTTCCTCAACAATTTGAATTTGAGTGAACTGATGCAAGTGACAAAACTTAACCAGTGTGTTGAGAAAAAAAAAAAACCCAAAAAAACACCTAACTAGGTTTTGCAGGACTGGTGCGGGTTTAACTGGTTAAAATTGTTGCTTGACTCCTGAAACTTTAAATGTAACTTTAAACTGGATTTGACAGTAAAGCATCAACAGCATGCAGTATGACCTTGGTTATAAGAACGAGCACCAGTCCAGCTACACTCATCACAACATTTCCTTTTAATACAATTTATACTCACAGAGCACTCTGAAATGGAAGACCCATGAAATGTTCGGACTTCTTTCCATCTACAAAAAGTAAAAATATTAATAATAAAAGACAGATAAAAGAAACTCAAGCAATTGTATTACTAATAATGATTTTCTCAGCTAAAAGTCCAAGCATTAATAATTATCCATATCATAGAAACAATGTACAAAAAAAAAAAATCTCTTACACACTACTTCAGAGTTTTATATGTTATTGATATAACAAAAGTACCATCCACAAATAAAGGGTCAGTATGAACAGAAGGTCTGACAAATCATTACATACAAAGTCCACTCTGTCTTCAGCCAGCCAATGGAAGCACTTGAGGAAGAGCAGCAAAGTGAAAAGGGCCACGAAGCGGGGGGAAAAGTCATCCCTGAAGACTGTGAAGGCTAAGCAGGTCTCTGTCACTGCATACCAGGAACGCTCGATCAGGTGCTGGTGGACGGAGTGACGCAATGAGAAAACGCATAGATTGTGGCATGTCTGTGCAGAAAAACCTCAGGCTAAATCAGAACTAACGTTACAAATATGCGCACATGCATACCTCCATCTCTGCAGCTCTCAGCTGGCCGAAGAAGACCTTCCGCATGAACTTTCCCAGTAGAAAAACCAACACGAAAGCCTGGATGTATAAAACCTGCCAAAGAGACCACGCTGTTTTAATATCGGTGCATGCACAGGAAACAGGACGCACTCTGCAAGAATTCAGAGTTCACAGACACTCACATTAAGCTAGATTTCCAGCAAAGGCACTTTCCTTTTTATTAGTCCAAGTGTACAAAATTGCCTTTGCTAAATCAAACCTTTGACTTGTGAATTGCTCCGAGTTGAATTACCACTCACATTTTGAAGCAGACACAAACAGTATCATTCTTCTGCATAACCATGGCTGTAGCTTGTTAATCCCAAAAGCTGGTTTTAAACTGCATGTTTATAGCCAGTCTTTTATAATTATTACTTGCCACATCGTACAAGATCCCATTAAACTCTTAATCCCAGAACATGTGTGTGCTAAAATATGCTCTCCGTGTCAGATTTTACAATGCAGATCCTTGAGGCTTAGACCTGCTATTAATAATTCAAAATAAATAAATACATTTATTGCGCTTATGGCAGCAATCAGCATGATCGGGGCTTGCATAGAAAAGGGGGTAACTAAAAGAATAATTTCTGTCTTTGAGCATGTTTCAGCTTTGTTTTTTCACTGCTACTACTGTGTTGTTACTAAAAAAACTCCTGTGCATTTAATGTTATTAGAAGAACAGAGGTCGTACTCTTTTGCCTTTGTGACGTCAGTGAGCGTGACACATTATGCGCAACAAAACCCCGATCTCAACTTTTTTTTTCTTCCAATTTTACATAATGTTTGTCTGCAACAGCAAACAGAATGCAGCTTAATCTTAACTAAGTCAATAAGTAACAAGTCTGTTCTTTATGTGCTCATGCTGTATCTGCCCTGCATGTGAGAATTAATAGGCCTTATTACAAAGAGTGTGTAAAAAAATAAATAAAAAAGAGGCAAGTATGTAAGTATAATAGCCTGACTCGCACTCTAATGAAATTTTGTATTAAAACAAAGATAAGCGAATGATTTGGATGGACTTACTGCCATGCTCGGACTGCTTTTGGTGAGGTATACCACTGTCGGATAGAACTGGTGTTTGAGGAAATAGGCATGAGCCACCACAGCTCCAGTCAAGGCCAGACTAGTCACTGTTACCAAAGCTGCTCGCACCATGTTTGCACTGTAAATACTGGAAAATGAAACAAATAAAATACAGACCACCATTTGTCACTGATTTAAAATCACAAGTGAAAGTACAAATCATTTAAGCCAGATGCATACGATCCAAATATCTGGTTCGATCCTAAATATACGGCTTAATCAAGTCAACAGACACTTGCATTACATTCTCAAATAATATTTCTATATACGATGCACAAAATTATGATCCAATATGCAAATCTCATTTTTTTTTTTTATATAAACTCCTATACTGGAGTTGTGCCACATTAAACCATAATGTTGTTTTTAATATATATATATATATATATATATATATATATATATATATATATATATTTTTTTTTTTTTATATTTCATTTTTATAATCAGAAGCAGGTTTAGGATGACCCACATTTATGCTATCCTACATCATTATTATACATATTGAAGAAAGCTTATCACAAAAAAGTTTCTCATAATGTTGAGTATTACAGGAGCAATTTTGGATTTAATACTGACAAAGCTTTTAATACATGAGTATTGAAAAATTTCCGAGCAATCGAAACAATTATTTAGAAAAATAAAACTCTCTCCTGTGAGCAGCTTCACAGTGAAACATTACATAAAATACTAATAAAAAAAATAGTATGCCATTGTACACATTTTATTCGTACTGGCACATATAAATCATATATTTGATAAGAAAATAAGTAAAGATTAATAGTGTTATCTGCATGATGTGTAAATATTCAGTGTCTCTCCTTGAGTAAATCCACACCCACTGTGCAGCTCGACAGGAAGAAACGCTTCTTGCTGTTCTATGAATCAATATTTTAGTCAGAATTTATTGTAAATATCTAAACCGGACTTTTACATTTTATATAAAGTATAAATCAAGGTTTTATAGGTGTATCCGTGAGCTCCAGTTTACTGTAGACAGGTCGTGCGCTCCAGCTGCTTTCACCTTAACTGTGCTAGCTAGCAGCTGGAGAGTAGGAAGCTCGTCTAGTGCAAAATATATTTTTCTGTAAAACGACAGAATTAATTCACTTATTTAAATGAATTAAATGTAACAATAAGCCGTGAAGGGAAAGTAATAAAAAACATCTAATCACCGCGAACCTGATTTATTTCTACCTCAGCAGGACTTAGCCGCGCAGCTAACCGAAAGCTAATCGGCGCGCAGCTCGCGAGCACCGCGGACTGTCTAAAACGCTTCTTACCGCTTCACACCCGCACAAGCGCGCACACACACACACACAGTCCTGCAGGAACCGCCGGGGAGAGCTCAGGCCCAGAGCCGCCACATCAACTACAACCGGCTCGGTTTCCCCATCCGACACATATAAAGCTCTCGCTAGCAGACGGACGATTACGTGTTTATTTTTCGCTTGCTCTTACAAAAGGCCACCTCACTTCCGCCGCTCCTACGTGACGTCACCGAGCTGCCACACAGTACCGTAAGTACTAGAAAAGCGTTGCATTTGTTTTCTTTCTACTCTGCGTTCTACTTGATTTTTCATGTTCTTACACTGCCGATATAAACCCATACATGTATTACACGATAACAGCAATAACCAGGTCATAACGTCGTCACGATTTATTAAATACGCCTCAGAAAAACAGAACATAAATTAGAAAACGTGCATGTATATTTGTAGTTGTAAGAGGGAGCATGTATTATTGACTTTTGTGCTGTCAGCATTTGTGCTGGACATCATTTCTGTACTTTGTATTTGTACAAACAAATATTCTCTTCAAATATTTCATTTTTTTGCCCGTTTGTATTTCAGTAAAAGTACTTGGGTAGAAAGGTACTAAAGTATCTATTTGTCATGCTGTTTCAAAGAAGAGTTTTCGGTCATTAGAGTTTGAACTCCAACTCTCGCGAGAACAGAGTGGTTATGGTTGTGATCTCGCTGCAGTTATTATTGAACGCGATTTATGTGTTCACTTCGATGTAGCTTGAATTTCAGATTTTTTTATGAAATATAGTGGAGTAAAAAAGTAAAAAATATTACGCAATAGTAATTTAAGTTAAACTTTTCAAATGTGTAAGTACTCTGATAAAAGTACAGATACTTGAAAATCATCCCTTAGTACAGTCCACTACTGTTCTCAATACTATTACAGACAGACAGCTTTATTAATCCCAAAGGGAAATTGTAATGTTACAGCAGCCAGTTCACAGACATACAACAAAGTACAAGCTACTAGATGTAGAATATTAAGGCTAATTTAAAAACATAGATCACAGTAAGAAAGGGGGGATAAAGGTCATTAAAAAACCCCATATGATCTCTCATCACTTTTGTAAACATATCACTGTTTACAAAAATGCAGTCAGGTGAGAATATGAGAACTGTACATTAAGGTGCATTAACTAGGTAACAAGATACTGTTTCTATGTACATGATTGTGTACAAGATTGAAACTTAATTAACTGTAAATAAAATGCACCAGCAAGTGTTTATAGGACTGTGGTGAGACCTGTGAAGATGTATGGATTAGAGACAGTGGCACTGAGTAAAAGACAGGAGGTGGAGCTGGAGGTAGCAGAGCTGAAGATGTTGAGGTTTTTATTAGGAGTGATGAGGGTGGACAGGATTAGAAATGGGTTTATTAGAGGGACAGCGCATGTGGGACGTTTTGGTGACAAGGTGAGGGAGGCGAGATTGAGATGGTTTGGACATGTGCAGAGGAGGGACATGAGTTATATTGGTAGAAGTATGCTGAGGTTGGAGCCTCCAAGGAGGAGGTTTATGGATGTGGTGAGGGAAGACATGCAGGTAATTGGTGTGAAAGAGGCAGCTGTAGAGAACAGGGTGGTATGGAGACGGATGATCCGCTGTGGTGACCCCTAATGGGAGAAGCCGAAAGAAGAAGAAGAAAATGCACCAGCAAGAAGTTAAATTAATAAAAAGAAAGAATGTAGTATATGATCATATCAGTGCAATCAGGTGGAGAAGAAAAAATAGGTTATGGTGCATTTAGGTTCACATAGGTTCATACTTTACACTGATGTTCTGTCGTGATGCTTCCAAATATCCCTCTGATGACCTATTACATTAAGTAAAAATATATTTGAAAAAGTGAAAACATTTATTCCAAACGTAAGTGTTTGTGAGGTGGAAATGCGTTTGTTTTCAGTGCTCTTATTACACTAAGAGGAACCAATTCATTTAAAAATGTAAGAAATTAGTTTCGCCTTCCCACTTTGCACGTTTATTTAACTTCACACACCACAGGTTAGCTTGTTATTCAGGAACAAGTATACTTAATGTAAACATTTGCCATACAATCCTCCTGTATTAAATAAACAGATAACCAAGCTTTCAAGATTTACATATGTACATATTTAACATTGAGTAATCAAGTTTCATTTCATTGAATTAGGAAATGTTGTGATGAACAAAAAAACAGAAGCATTGGAAATATTGATATTTTTGGAAACTAACACTCCATACACAATCTCACTAACGTTGTGAAGATAAAAGATTAAGGTTTTATTTGCTGGCTGTCTAATGCTGAGCAGGGAACCAAAAGCTTTGCTCCTTTTTACTGAAACCGTGCAATGATTACCAGTGGAGGGCACCAAATGACAGATTAAACCAGAATCTCCAGGCTTCTATTCATTCAATAAACACACAATACATCATGATTTTATTTCACGGCTGCTTTAATCGGAACCCATGTTGAATTTCAAGAATACAATAGTTGGTGAAGTAGAACAAATAATAGTGCTACTTAACCTCTAATTACCCATGTATCCTACAGTAAAAACTGAAAATGCTTATGTTAAACACCTTTCCAGCAATGTATCAGCTAAAACACTACACCTGAATTTCATCAAATATACTTTATTTAAAAGCAGTAACTTCTTGATCTGCCTTAAGGCAATGAAAGCTATAAAAAAAAGGTGAGCAGAGTCTAATAGTAAACATGATAGACTATGTCTTACTTGGGAGTAACTGAAATTAGACAACACAAAAAGTACAAAGATTCTTAGAGAATCAAAAGATTGCCATTTGGACTGGTGTAAGATGAAGTAAAGGTATGTAAAATTGATTTAAGTTTAATTCAACTACAAGGTTACCTACAGGTAGAGAAAAATCACACATACAAGCATTTTTAAAACGGGCATAAAAGGCAAATGCTAAAGCAGTAGTTAGTCCATTGTATGCCACCGCCTAGAATTTTCCTTTGCTAGATGTGCCTCAGTCTTTTCCTCATCGTTCTGACTGCTTCAGAGTTTCATGACCCTTTTGCAGATAGTGTAAACAGTTCAGCCCTTTAAAACTCCTTTTTGTTCAAAACTGGAGAAAAAAATGAATTAAAAAAAAATTATCCAGATAAAAAGATCCTCCCTGCCAAAGGACAGCCCATCATTAGGAAACTGAAGAAATGGGGTTCACAGGCGAACCCATTTGAGTTAGTACTTTGTCCAGCCACTGAAGAGGACCATGCAGATGCACTTCTATCCAGCAGGGGGTGCTGGTCACGTCCTGTCGATGATATTCCGCTCCCCAACCCTAAGGAGTAGCGTAACAATATCAAATAACTGTTCAAAACATAAACAGAGATTTAAGCATGTCAGTGTGTATTACTAAGCTAAAGTAATACCTTTACAAAACTCATGCGAATAGTGCACATCTTTGTGAGCTCATAGACGGCCTCAAATCCATGATTGACAGACTGGGCCAGCAGCTGAGCAAACTCTTGATTGTTGAAGATCTTGAGGCTGCAGCCGCTGGGGATCTTGCAGACGGTAGTGGGGTGGAAACCGTGGTGGAAGTTGCAGTTCCTGCTCTGCACAAAAATGCTGGTGTCACTCAAACACTCGGCGTACACCTCTCCTCCAACATAATACAGGTGAACACCTAAAATTTGACACGAAGGAAAAAACACGCTGAATAAATTCAGAAACCTAGCATTAAATAAATGTAACTTTTTGTATTCAAGTACAAAAGTGAATACAACTAGAAGCAATTTTATCCCTTGGAGTAAAACATAAAAATAAGAGCTCCTGTTACAGGGTACCATTACTTTGTGCATACCTTTGCCAATATGACGCCGAGTGTTCTCAATCGTGGAGTTACGGTTAACGTTGGACAGGAGACCCAGGCAAAAGCGATTTTTGTTGTTGGATGGATCAGTGAAGCCGTCCACCAGCACGCTAGTAGAGGAGGCATGGTAAGCCTCACCGACACGATTGTTCAGTTCATAGTACACAATAGAGCACCAGTGACTTGGCTCTTCATACTCTACAGGCTGCACGTCTGTTAGAAAAAAAGCGAGTGCTCCGTATCAAGCAAGGTAAAAACAGCCATACACACTAAATCAATTCATCACATAAAACCACTGGAGTACAATAGCTGTATTGATTTTGGGAACATGGGCCTTGTTTCATCTTATTTACGATGCCATTCTTACCTCCTCTTGGCACTATGCTGTTGCCAGTGTCCATGGAATTAGAGCCATCCTGTCCCATCGACTCCTCTGGAGGCATGTAGGCAGGGGGAGGGGTGTCGGCTGGATAAAATAAGACACCGCAAAGAGAGCTATTAGAAGTGGAGAGTCAATACCCCTGAGTCAATGTTTCAATGGATCTGCACTGAAAGCCCCCTTCCTTCTACATCTTATGGACAGCTTTTAGTGTCTGATTTCACAAGTCTCTAACATGAAATGCCCATTTAAAAACCAACCCATCAATCTGCACACTTCCCACAAGCATATCTGGTTCCGTAGTGCTCAAGTAAAGGAGAACTTTACAAACAAAAAGCTGTTTTTTTTTTTTTTTGTCTTAACCTTATAAGTGTGATAAGCCATTATAGATACATTTTCTTCTGCTGAATTTCAGCAAACTGCTCTTCTATTAGCACAGCTGTGTTTGGGGCTGTAACAAAATAATTTTTTACTAAGAAAATGAGAATTAAAATGATACTGATATCCAATGCTTGGTCAATTAATCATCAGTCACAACTTATATATACCAAACAGTAAGACTTTTTTTTCGTTAGATTAATGATAGAGAGATAGAGTAGTCTATTGATTCTTTAAAGAAATTTTGTTACAGCAGCAATAATGATGCATCATATTACAAAGATGCTGCAAAGCATAAAATCTTACAAGGCCAAATAGCCATTAAAAAAAAAAGTGAATTATGAATTACCACATTATAGTGTGCCCACAGCACCTATAAAAGAGTTAGGTAAAATGAATAACCAAAACAAAGGGAACAGCTACATGTACATAAATGTGAAATGTTTGTCAGTGTTGTAATATTTGATTAATTAATATTACCTGTATCTAATTAACAACTATATCTAAATATTAATTTACCTAAAGCCAATATGGCTATAAACTACACTGTTTACAGTGGAAGTTGCCATGATGCATTGATGAGAGTCCATAAACAAACAAATAACTAGTAGTTGAAAAGACTACTGTAAGTTTATGCATTGAAATTTCAAGCTGGGAGACAAATTTTGGAGGATTTTACTGGCCGTAAATAGGGAATCACATGTTGCAGCTTCAGCTCTACTACAGCTTTGACTACAGGGGCAGATAATTTGGCAAATAAATCTGCATTAACACCACAGACAGAAAAAAACTCTTATCACCACTCTTTTTAGTTGTTGCCCTATGAAAATCTATGGCAATTACAAAATACTACACTACTACATACATTAAAAAGTCTCATTTTAAATAAAAAGTCCTCTAAAAGTCCATAAAAGAAAGAGCTCTTATTATTATTGTAGTGTAATTAACATTAGTTTTTGGTCACTAGGACTGTATTATATCTCTTCTCACAACGTGGCCTCAACATAGATTGACATATACAGGAAAATGCATTTAGCTACAACAGCTAACAGCAATTCAAAGCTTTAATCACTTTCTCTGAGCTTTGTAAAGCATCCATATCCCATATGAATGAGTACACGCATCAGCAAATCCTCCAGAGCCACAATGAAAGACAGGCACATGTACTACATTTAACATACTGAGCTTTGTGACTTTGCTTAGATTGCATTTCATTTGTTCATCATACATAGTTCTGTAGTCTACTGAAGTTTTTTTCTTTTTTAATTATACTTTAGAGCAGTATAGGCTCAACAGTTAACTACTAATCTTCTGACCAGCCCTCGAGCAAGGCCTCCATCCATTTATGTTCCAGAAACATTATTAAGGCTGACTATGCACTCTGACCCAACAAGCTAGCAAAAAATATATTATATATTATATATATATATATATATATATATATATATATATATATATATATATATATATATATATATATATATATATATATATATATATATATATTATATATATATATATATATATATATATATATATATATATATATATATATATATATATATATTTTTTTTTTTTTTTTACTGTACCATGTCAAGTTTATTTCTATAGCGCTTTTCACAACAGACATCATCTCAAAGCAGCTTTACAGAATTTAACAGTTAAGGTACACGATGTGTATTTATCCCTGATGAACAGCCATGGTGACTAGGGCAAGGAAAAAATCCCTTAGATGTTATGAGGAAGAAACCTTGAGAGGAACCAGACTCAAAAGGGGAACCCATCCTCATTTGGGCGATACCAAGATCTATGTGTGGCAGCCTAAGGAAGCAAATAAAGGCTTTTGACATACCTGGGAGCTGAAAAGGGCTGGATGGACCCGAGCTGGCTGGAGAGTTAGGGTACGTGCCACTGCTTGCAGGAGAAGGTGGATAAGGTGAATTTGGAGATATGGGGAAGGAGCTTCCACCGCTGTGCTGCTGGAAAGACTCTGGATAGGTGGCGTTCACAGGCATGTGTGGCTCATTGTGGCTCAGGTTGCGGAATTGCACCAAAAGGCTGTGCTGGGGGTTAAACTCACTGTGTCTTGGCACCAACACAGGTGGAAGCACTGAATAGAAAAGATTAACCATTTTAAGTAAAAAATAAAAAAATCAAATCAACCAAGAATTCATTGATTAAAAAAAATAATATTTCTTCTCACTATATATGTAAACAAAAAATCAGCTTCACTGAAAACTATTTTTTTTTTGTCCTGCATGACGTAATATTTTTCCTTGAAAAGTTCAAAACAATACTCCCTGAACACTGCTTTTTCAGAGCAGTGCAAAACAGGTGTTTTATGGATCAAGAGGCCTTGAAAAGCCTAAAGGCATTAGCAATTTCCAACAGTGTACATCAATGCTAATTCAGTAACAAGAAGCACAGCTCTGGAACACTGCTTCATAGCAATCTGTTTCTGACTGTTAAGATAAATCATGTAGAGTGACATGCTTACCAGGACTTTCAACCCTTTTGTAGTGGTAAGGGTTGATGCAAACCTCCTTCTGTTTTGAGCCAAATGGGTATTCACACACCTCCAGAGGCTTGAGCTCATGGTGTGACTGCAGGTCAGGCCAACGCCAAACACGACAGTAGATAACGTGTGGAAGGCCCTTCCTGTGGGACACCTGCAGACGACCATCAAGTGAACGAGGGATGGTCACACACTTGCTGGGCTGCCCAGGGCTGCTTAAGGCCTTCTCTAGGTCCTCCATAGCGCCCTTCTTTTTCTTCAGCTTCTTCACCAGCGCATCCACAGCCTTTTCAGCCCATTTCTCCTCTTCATCGCCCTGTTTCCAACCAAGCAGTCGCTTCACTGCTGGGCTGGTGAATGAAAACAGGCTGGACATGGAGGTCATCGTGCCACGCTGCACCAGGAAGAGGGAGCTGGACTGCTAGTCGGGTTTGACCGGGCCAGGAGAATGCCTGTTTTCGTTTGCGTGTATGCAGTAGAGAGGTATTTAGAGAGTGGAAGACTTTAGCCTTCACAGCCAAGGACAGGAAACGGAGGCAGGACGCAGCTGCTGATGATCAGGAAGGCCTGCACTAGAGGGGGTGGGGTGGGGGGGGGGTTAAGGGCTGTAAGGAGGTCACAACCACTTGGGAAATATTGCTATGGGCAAATGCAAGTGGGGAAATTACCAATAATTTAAACTGATCCTAAACCAGTGGTGAACTGTTCAAGTAGAATGGTCTAATCCATGCTAGAGACAAGACAGATCCAAGGAAATTGCAAATTATCAGTTCAGCACCTGAAAGACAATAAAAAAAACAATGATTACATTTGACTACAAATCCAAATAGTACACCAGCTTTTGAAACACCTATGCAAAACACTGCTTAATTGGGATGAAAATGCTCCTCTGAAGTTTATCATTGTACTTCCACAGCATATATTCTACCCCTTTCTAATCGCAGTCTCAATCAGTTTTAAAGAGGTAGGAAAAACATCACAATCATCACAAACCATTGATTGTGCACTACAAAGCACCCACAAAGAATCTCCTGTTTGACTGATATTAAGCATTTTCAGTTGTTTTCCTTTTGAAAAATTCATGCTACAGCTACCAAGAAAGCAAGAGATTTTCAGTATAGACAAGCCACTTTGCAAAACTATTTCAGTCAGACTTCTGTTTGTCTGATAAGAAAAACGAGGTAAAATAGAACATATCACCAACAATATTTGCAAGAATCCTACAGCTTGGCATTTACACTGTGGTATTTCAACTGCTGTTATAAAACATACTAAAAAGCATCACCAAATCCAGTCTCATTTAAAAGTGTTGCATGGGATGTACCCATTGGCAATGTACTGGGGTGCAGTGTAACAGAGCACCATTGTGTTGCACTTGTAAGCAACAGGCTGCCCGTGCCCCACCCAGGGAGCTCTCCAAGCGAGTCAGCAGGACAGACAGAACACAGCTGCTGGAAAAGTCAAAAGCAGAGTCAGGACAAAAAGGATACCGGGCCACTGTGAGCCACTTCCTATAGCCACATCCCTTCCCCTTGACCTGCCCTCTTATGCTGCCAAACATCAGCCCCAACCCATCAGAACAAGCTGTTACTATTCTGAGAATCTGTGAGAATACTAGAACAGAATTATGAATATAAACCTTATGCAAGGAAAAGCTTCATTCAATGCCAAAGGTTTATTTCCCATCATCGATCCCATGCTGTCCATATGCACCACTGGGGAGGTATTTAAAAAAAATGTACCTTATCATCAGAAGAAAAAAAATCAAAGAGTTCAAAAGCCATCAAGGTCACAGTCAGTCTTGGCCAGGGGACTGGGTTGGGTGGTATGTCATTCTCTACTCCCCTGTCAATTAATACAACACTACAGAATGGTAAGAGTCTGCAAGGATGCAAAAGTAGTTAGAGAATATTTTCCTCCAAGAGAATTTCTGTGATGGGGCATAAGCAGTATTTCTAAAGTAAATACTTATTGCGTACCATTTTGTTAACGGCTACTTCTGTGTACACCCATGTTGATTTGATGACGCCTGAAGTACCTAAGAGAACAGCCCAATATTTAGTTTGGGGGATTATTTTTTCTGGGAATTGGCATGTGATCTAATGTGGGAATTAAAACAAAATAATATGAAAGAGATCTTTATAAAAGTTATATGTGCTGCCACAATACAAACCAAACTGAAATAAATGTATTTAAATCAGCATTAGGAATAAATCATAACTGTATAGGCAGGTTGCTAAAGCATCTTGTAAATGTTCTTAGACCTACAGTCAAACTTCTTTATTGTGTCAAATGCCATGCTTGATTGATAGTACACACTGATCAGTCTACTCTCGGAACTGCCAAATGCTTTCCAAATCACATTAAAAGTATATTGAAAATTTGAAAATAACATTAGTTGTTTCCTTACTTCATATTCCCTGCTTTCCATTTACATGAAACGTTTGACATTTGCTTTAAATTATCTAGCAATGTGCAGCCAACTCTATTATTTGAGAAATCCTTGTTTGAGGCTACAAGAGCCACGAAACTTTTGTTGTTGCAGCTGCTTAATGCACACTAATCGAAGGCATTTACCTCTATTGATTTTCCCACTCTTCATGGAAGATCCCCCATCCTGCTAAACCTCATCCGCTTGTGTAGGCCTTAATGAAACCTTAATGAGGTAGGAAAAATAACGCTTGCAGCTGAACACTCTGAAACACCACCATTATCTACAAATGCAGAGAACTGACTATATAGGCTATGCATTTCCAAAACAAATATCCAGCCCTGCTCTAATCGCATAAGTTGTGTGACGTGCACTTGCAAGTCTTTACATCATAATGAATTGGTAAATAATAAAATATATAAATATATTTTTTAAGGAGAGATCATAACTAGTGAAGACTAAAATGTAGTTGATTTAACTAGGCTTTGTTTTATTGCTCTTGATACAACACCTTTGTCTTTGGAGATTTGCATCATCCACACAAGTGGGGGGCTGTGCCCTTTTCCCCCTCTCACAACACAATTATTACAGCCCTACTACTGTTTTGACTGAAGGAGAAACAGCATTTCAAAAGAGCATGTGTTTTCAGTACCTTATAACTACTGTGTATTGTCTAAAGACAATATGTATTTCAATATTTGCATAATAAAAGAAAAAAAAGGAAAAGCTAAATTGTAAACAAACAAAAAAAAAAGTTATTGATTTATATGTTTATTACTGACTTCTTGATTCAAACCTCAATAACTTAAATAACCTCTAAATATCAACTTAATGGGTAGTCAGTCTATCGGTGAAACATTCACAAATAAAAAATAAATAAATAGACAGAACAATTTAAATTGCGAGTCTAACAAAAACACTAATACCAAGCACTCGACTGCAGACGCTCACCGTTAAGTAGCACAAAACTTAATATTTCCGCAGCTTTGACAGTACAAGATAAGCTTGATTAAGTGATGCGAATTGAATAACTGCAATGATGCATATTAAATCATAACCAAACTAACTGTCTACAATTTTCTGTAACAGTACAGGACAGAGACAGGCTGTTGTGTTATCGTGATGCAAATAACTAATGCAAATTTCAAGGAAAGAGAGTAAAAAACTGTGCCAGGCACATCTGCACAATGTCCTACCAGAACATAACCCAAAACCTTTCTATCCCTTCACCCCCTTACAGCACAGCTGCCAACATGTGATGGGGAAAAGGAACTCATTGGTTTTCATGTCTCGAAATAAACATCATTACTTCAATCAGTATAACAGATTCAGAGAAAATCTTATTCTATCCGCATACACGTATCTTACGCATGTATCTGAAAATAAAATGAATGTATATGGCTATGATTGACAGAAGAGTGTCTGCCATCCCTCCCACACAAACAGCAGTGCCAGTTTTGTTCTTTAGACACCCAGCTGAGAACAGCTGTGGCATTGTAGGGATTAAAACGTGCGACCTCCAATCAATAGGGTTCACACTTCTGTTGCGCCAAGTGAGAGTCAGGATTTAACAATCGTGCACCATCATGAAATACCACAAGCCATTTCTCACAAAGGGTTTCACCAGCGCACCGATAAGGTTTGCTGAAAATAACTTTGGGAACATTAATATTTGTCTGCAAAAGCACAAATTTGAGCAATGTGAACCTGTACAACACTGTTTGGGTAGAGTTTAATTTAGTGACTGTCTTTCATTGACTGCACATTACCGTCTATAGTTCAGCTCCCGGTCATTGCAAAAAACAGATGGCATGCCATATGTCCAGGAGAGCATTCGACCGATTTTACAATTAAACTAACTGTGCAAACAAAACGCATACATACACAGAGGATCCAAAGCACTCCAAGCTAACAATAATGATATAATAGGGTCAAGATTGTGCACAACAGCAAATTCTTAATAAAATAAATGTGACTTTAGGGGATTTTAACCACCAGTTTGCACTAAACATGAACGTATACGTTGTGTCAAAACTGAATATCAGATCAAGAGAAACCTTTCCATCACCCACTGTACAACCTCATCTGCAATGTCACACCTGGGAGCCCTTGTTCACTATCTTGCACCATCAAGACCTACTATGCATGAATCACTTCACACAAAGGTGTTCAACAGAGCACTGACACTGTTCATGTTCAGGACTGGGTGACGAGATTTTTTTATTATCTCACGTGTCTATTCTGATTTATGAGTGAAAACTAAATAGCACAAATCTTTTCAATGACAGCAAATTAAACTAAACCCAAAGTGAGATCTGTTAAGGCTTAATCAATTTGTCTATCTATCCGTCTATCTACATACATACACATGGTTGAAAATGCACTCAGATTTTGTTTTTTTGGACAAAGATTGTACCAAAAACAATACTGTATCCCTGGGATTTCGATTATTCGATGAGATTTTCGAACAAAAGAAATGAAGACACCATTTACAACATTTTCCCCCCAGCAAATAAATAAATAATAAAGAAACTTAAATAAGTGTTTGACATCACTAACACGAACAGTAGAATACTTTCTGAAACGAAAACACCCAAGTCATAAGAAGAGCAAATAAATACACCTATACATTTTGTCTGGATAAGAAATGGTTGGAGGTACGAAAAACAAACCTGTACTGCTGAGATTCAGCAACTGCTAAAAGAAAAAAAAAACTCAAAAAGAGACATTTTAAACTAAAGCATTTACAAAGCAAGCCAATAACTAAATAAGCAACACTTTCTGAAATAAACTGAAGCTGTGCATCAAACCCGCAGCACGAGCACGAGCACGATACGGGACGCGACGCGCCACGACACGCAGTGGAGCTAACTGTCTTTAACTGTTAGCTGCCGCTTACCAGCAAAGCCGCTGCATTTCCCTACACCACGCCGTTCAGCACACGCCATGTAAATCATTCAAATAAACCCCAAACTCTTTCCATCCGTCCCTCACACCCTGAAAAGAAGTCTGTCTGTTAACCAACTCGCGCTGTCCGACCAGTCCCAGTAATGCTAGGTCTCCAAGCTAACTAGCCGTTACCAGGCTAAGTTCGTTGTCCAAAAAAAAAAAAAATGTTAGTTAGCTAACAAACCCGGTAAACGCGCTGAACAATTACCAAGTATTTCGGAAAGTTATGAAAGTGCCAAAACGCACATGATGTGAAAGAAAACATTGTTTTTATTTTTTTTTATAACTTTACCACAGTCTCTCAACTACAGGACGGGATAGAATAGAATAGAATAGCTAGCAAGAAAAATTAGCAAAAAACCATCCAGGGAAAACTTTTCTCATTTCACCCCACCCCCTGTGGAAAACACCAGAATGATCCAACTAGATTCAAATAAAAATGCCCGAATACACCGATTTTTTTTGTTGAATTATGGTCAAACGCATACCTTTGGGTAAGATCACAGCGTCTCTCAAGCTTTCCTCTGTTTTCACGCACCGACATGAAGCAGGATTTTTGCCCTTTTTTTTCGCTCCTCTCCTGGCGTCAAAGAGGCTGGAGCCAAACAACTCCAGGCCGTATCCCTCCGCCTATATGACAGTCAAACTCTGCTACTCATCATTTTTATTTGGTGTGAGTTCCGGGGAAAGAGGAAAGTTTCACAACTCCAGGGTGAAACAAATAAATGAATAACTAATGACTATCGTGTGAGAAAAATAAAATACCTTTAAAGCGGAAATTTTAGAAGTTGTTTTTCTACGTTTCTGCCTGGAAATTAGTCTTTCCGAACTGTAATTGTGAGCTCTGATTGGGACTGAACTGTTTCTGCATCTCAGGGATCAGCTGTGTGTGTGTGTGTGTGTGTGTGAGGTGATCTAGTTGAAATAAACTACACAATTTTAATAAAATAAATTGCGGGAAAACTACAGAGATTACTTTAATATTTACAATTCCTTTCCATTTATTATAATAATAATTATTATTATTATTGTTCTTTTGACATTGCTTGCTGTACTTAATCACCATAATAACATCGCTGTATTAGATATTTATTTAGATAATTTGTAGTAATTTAGATATATTATAATAATTGTGCTGTAAATTGATGGCTCATGTTCCACGCTGCAGGTCGGTACAATAGCACAGTCGAGAGGCACTTTGGCGGAAGGACACGTTTTTCTGCTCCACTCTTTCCAATAGACTGTGTGAGGTGTTCTGCAGTGTGTGACGTCACGAGCTTTGGCTCCACTCTGTCTGGCTTTGAAAACTCAACAAGCAGGCGACCAATGGCGAGGAGTTCCGGACTACATATACACACACACACACACACACACACACACACACACACACAGACAGGCTCACTGTTCATTTTCATCGATTGATTTATATTTATCCAGATTTTAAAGGCAGTGATAAGTACCGAGTAGTGATATCTGTCTGTGTGATCTGGCTGCTTGGGTCAAAATTAAATTCAGTTTTCAAACCTATTAATCTGTGAGCTCTCTCACACACACTCACACACTCTCACACATACACACACACTCACACACTCTCACACATACTCTCACACAACAGTTAGCCTCATTTGCAACTAAAACACAAGCAACTTTTAAAAAACATTTATAGCATTTCAGTACATTTTCAAGAATCAATAAACACATTTCTCGTATATTGAAAGTTTCTTTCAATTATAAAAACTTTATTATATATTGCTTTTCAACAGCCACAGACATTCCATGAGTCTTTCTGTTAAATATTTTAATGCTTATTAACTTTATCCTAAACCAAAAATAAAATAAAAATGAATACACAGCCATGTTGTGAGGCTTTATGCAGAAAAATATCATAAGGAAAATCCAGATTTCCCTCCCAACCCAGATTTAAATTGATAGATAGATAGATAGATAGATAGATAGATAGATAGATAGATAGATAGATAGATAGATAGATAGATAGATAGATAGATATTCCTATTTAGATCTGGAAATGAGTGCTTTAAAATCCACAGTATTACATGTGTTTCAAGCTTTTTCAAGAAACCAGTTTATAAGTCAAACTTTGATTTTTATTCTCACTTTTTAGTAAAATCACAACTTGCTGGTGTATTTTATGTATGTTTACATAAGTTCCCACCTGTTTATACAATTATCATGTATATAAAAACAGTATATTATTATTTTGCTATGTGTTTTTTTTACCTTGTTAATAAACCTTAATGTGTAGTTCTCAGATTCCCACCTGACCGTAATATTGTAAACAGTGTATCGTAGGGTCATTGTGATCTTTTAATATGAATTGTGCAATAATATTCTTTTTCTAGATTTAATAATCGTTGACATCTTGTAGCTTGTGCTTTGTTGTATATCTGTGAACTGGCTGCAGTAACACTATAAATTCCCTTTGGGATTAATAAAGTACTCACTCTATCTATCTATCTATCTATCTATCTATCTATCTATCTATCTATCTATCTAAACATTTTTATACTTACATTTTTTTTTATGTCTTCCAAAAAAAAAAAAAAAAAAAAAAAATAGGTTTCCCACAGAGTGTACAGTTACAGCTCCATGAATAAGATGGGTAAAGGCGAATTGGTTATGTTGTGATACCCAAATCTGGCCAACAGGGGGCGATGTTTGTCTATTAAAAAAAACAATGTTGCCCAGAGACTATGCTTAATCCAAACACTGCCTCAGTACTCAGAACTTTATCAGTTTGTGCACGTTTTGTTCGAAACATTGCGTGTTTTTTAGGATAATAAATATATGTACATTTATAATTTCTCCCCAAACATGTCAGTTAAGACTGAACCTTAAATGACCTGAGTACACACAATCAAACCACATTCATTTCAAGACCCACCATTCTAACAACATGCTGCTTTTTTTTACTCGATCAGAATGTGTTGGTAGTCAACAAGTGTCAGGATTGGAAACATGGATGATGTGGTTCAGTGGTATATTCTGGGTGTCCTTTGTGTAAAATAAGGGAGCTATTGTGGATGAAGCCCACGCAGTAAAAGTTTGGGGGAGAGGGCAACAGCTGTAGCATAAGTCATGCATTCTAGAAAAGTTCTTGGGCCCTGAACCAAAACATCTGTCTCTGTCCGTAACAAGGCTGCACTGAGGACAGGCTTGGGCTCTTTGATGCTCAACAGTATTCGTCTTGCTTAACACCATCATTTATGTCACAGTTTACTTAAAGGAAAGCTAAACACAGCCCAGTCTCACTTAGTGTAAACTGTTTTATTCTCCAGACAGTCTGGCTAAGAATAATGGCTCAGCAATACTTGAAAACAAAAAATTTCAGAGGAAATGTATATCTTGCATGAGATTGTTTTAAGCAATTCTGAGCTGTGCCTTTATGTTGTTTTATTAAGGCTAGATTTCTGCGATTACTGCTGTCATCTCACTGTGTAACAAATGCTTCCTGTTGCCTTTTGTTCCTGTAATTATCCTGCAAAAGCAGTGTGGGGTTTGACATGTGGCAAATCCATACTGATCCATACAGTCAGTGTTAAACAACTACATATGTTTTATATTACAGATAAGTAACCTCCATAATAAGTCCATAATTCTCCATATTTCAACGATGGTCCTATCCTTGATAGTTACGATTACAAAGATTTTAGTTGAATGTTTAATGTTTATGCATATTTATATCTTTTTTAATTTTTTTAATTTCAGCAAATAAAAATAAAATCCTAAAAGTCCCAGAAATATGGACAAAAACAAATTCCTTTAAATGCCTTTAAATGGAGTTTGATTGATTTAAGTAGCACTCTAACACTTTTTAAGAGCACTTCTTCAGATAAAAGCATGAAAACAACATGAGATGGTCTATCCTCATGCTCCTCTCTTAACAGTGACCTTTCAGTAAGTGTGTCTGGCAACCTTCTGCTAGCCCACTGCTCTCTTCCATCTCAAAACAGCTGACCGTTGTCTGGCTCTGAGACTAAAAGCCTGCTGAAATGCTTCATTCAGAGCCATAGAAAGACTGCCAGCTGAGAGCGAGCTACCGTGCACACATGTTTTCCTCCTGATTCCATTAGGTATGCCATCCCTTGGGCTACTGTGGGACACTAAATTCCAAAATGATGGAGATAAAAGATATAAAACTAGTTCAAAATGCCATGAATGTTCCTTCATGTTACTTTGAAGGCTGGGTGTCTGCATCCTGTTAACCTACTTTAATTACCCTTTGTTCACTTGTAAGCAGATTTTGGACCCACCATTTTTCCATTACAGAGTGTCTGTTATGAACAATGCTTTCCATGGATGTCTGATATTCGAGCACTTCTGCTCAATCCATCTGCATTTTGGAATAAGGAGGATTGTTTTTATATAACATTTTAGTACACTGGGAAGATATTGTTTTTAATTGATATTATTGAAGTCCTGTAATTAGTAAACAGTCATCTAAGGCACCACTCTGGTTAAAAATTTTCATTTTTATTGTGAAATGTGTAAATATTGTTCTTTGGTTCCACACAAAATGTTTTACAGTACCGTGTGCAGTGTCTATTCCTATTAATTTTGGCAGATGTTTGTTCATCCACACATTAAACAGCTCTACCAAGGTTAATCAGACAAAACACACACTACAGTGGTCTCACTGAGCTATAGGATTACTTTCCCAGCCTCATGGAAACATCTGAATTTGTCAATATGTGCAAAAATACCTTGGTTTTGGATGACATGTCAGATGACAAAGATTTTAAAGAGGGTAAAAATATACTTATATGTTTAGTATTTTTTTCCCATTGAGGCTAGCTTGGAGTTATGGAAGCGTTTTGTCTGTCAGATCTTGGCTAAGGAGTCTATTGAGTGGGTGTACATAAATGACACACTTTTGCCGAACAAGTGTATAGTTCATTCTGTGTCTGTTTTCCATAGAAACAGTTTTTGCACAATAACGAAAAGTAAACCTGACCTGCACTGCTTGTGCATGAAAATTTTTTGTTTCAACTTAAACCATGCAAACATGCTACATGTATATAAAAAAAACAATAAAAAAACAACAGTTAAAAACAAACAAAACAATTAGTATTTCTCAAAATCATATTGACGACACTAAATTTGGCTTAAATTGAGATAACAGTCAATTAAACAAATATATAACTAATTACCATCAATGCGGTCTTTGGCATTCACACACAATACTGAAAATTTTAACCTATCAATTTTCCCTGGTTTGTTGAATTTTGTTTTGCTGTAAATCAGTTAAATACCTGTTCCCTGCTCACAGAAAGATTATTGGTTGTGCATGTCAGTCTTCTTAGAGCAATGGAGGTTGGGATTAACTTCGGTTTTTCACAAAATCGCAGAGTTTACTGGACTCGGGTCATTGTTCTGCTGGAGCGACTGTTCAAAACCTTCTGGAAAAGATCATCTGAAATAAAATAATTTGAGCAGTCATATACAAATCACTTTTACTTTCATCATTTGAAATTAAACCAATGGCATCAAATACAATTTATTTTATTTCAAAATGAGTCGTTAAATAATATTTACCATTTTTTAGAACTTGTGTGCCAACCTGTAAGAGGGAAAAAAAACACCAGTTACAGTTTGCTAACATAAAATGTATTTAAACTACAAATTTTTTTTTTTTTTTTAACTCACCCTTGCTGCAGCAGTACGCTTTCCTGAAGAGTCCACAGCCTGGTCACTCACAGCTTTAGGAGCTAAACAAATAAAATCCCAGAAATTGTATCAAATGACTGGACTGTGCATGAGCTTTAATTAAGAGTGACACTTAGAAGAGCAGGAGCTTACGCAGTGGTTTTATGATTGAATTAACGGCATGGACGACTCCATTAGTGGCCATAATGTCAGCATCAACAACCTGCACCCTGTTGACGTACAAAGTGGAGTTCCTCTGGGGGGAAAAAAAATTGCTTAGAAAATGATTTGGCCTATATTATGAATGAGTTGGCTATTGCCAAACCAAGCACAGTTCCACCAAGATACATAGAAACTTGGGAGAAAAAAGGCTACAGTTTTACATAGAGTTGCTGTGTTCTCACCATGCCTAGCTCAAGCGTCTCTCCTGACATTGGCTTCATTCTGGTATGAGAGGTCACGCCACCACTAATTAGAAACTCATCACCTATGTGGTACTTCAGAAGCTTGGCAAGCTCTCTGGGATCCCCTGCATAGACCATTACACACAGCTATGAGTAATCTGAGAAAAAACAGGCATGTGGAAGTACTTTCAAGGAGATGAACAGCACCTATTTTGTGTTTTAAATAAAAAAGCCACAGAACAAAGGCAAGCACGGTACTTTGAATTTTGTTGAGATCAGCTGGGGGCATGGCACGGAAAGCCTCGCTGGTGGGGGCAAAGATGGTGTAGGTCCCTTTCTTGTTCAGCAGCTCAGTCATGCCTGCTCTCTGAATGTTGCCAACCAGGGTGCTGTGCGGTGGTAAATTGGATTATAATCATTAAGAATCCAGCAAATTTGGCACATTTGTGGTTAGTAATCATAATAATACAAATGTTCTAGCAGAAAATTACTTCATAAGCAGCTTCACTATATTAAGTGACAAATTATCAATATTTTTTGCTTCTCCCCCGAACTGTTGCCACAAAGTAGGAAGCAAACAACTGTATAGGATATCTTTGTATAATTAAACAAATACATTTTCCTTTATTGAGCTTAGACCATAATGGCAACACAAATGTGAAAAGCAAGATCCATGAAGACCTGATTTACCAAGGGAGGAGTGGAAGAACTCACTCAGCTTTTGTGGATGAGTGGGCAAATAGTGGAAATCATTATAAAATGGATCTAAATCAGGAATGGGATGACCTGATTTATTACATATGTATATAATTGAGAGGTGTGCCCAGCATCAACCAGGACAAAGACACAATAGACAGAACTGACAAAACAACCTTGAAGCCTCCATATGGCAAGTTAGAAGAGTAATTTTTTAACTGTAGATGGTTTACTGGTGTTCTGCGGGGGTTGAGATGTGACTGAAGGTCAGTTTTCAGACTTTTAAGACATTTAAAATAGTTAAGTTTTATTAGTATTTTGAAAAGTAAAATGAGAGCATACATGCAGAAAAATAAAACTTATTAAAAGCTATTATGATTATGAACTTATGATTATTAAGTTTGAAATATCTTCCCTTGCTGGGTTTATTACCCTTTATTAATTATTTAATGAGAGACTACTTGATAAGAAACAGACAGGTTAATCTGTTTTAAACTACTGTTCATATATACGTTTTAATTGTCTAAGTATTTATGTACATTTGAAATAACCTTAAAAAAAGGTTATTTTTTACATTCCAAAAATGTAAAAAATATCTAGACTGACAAAAATTGAATGACAAAAATTAATAAATTCTTTATAATACTAAGATTAGAACTTGTTGAGTGGACAGTGGATCTTCGGATGTACTATATGGAAAACAGGAAACAGCTGTATGTACTCTTTCAATCCTACGAGTCTGTTAAAACCATTACAACCCTTTCCAGCGGATCTTCTCCTGCCTGAGAATTTATGGAGGTTTATAACTTCAAAGAGGACTACTAAAAACACAAACTAGCCTCACATATCCAGGCAGCACCTGTGACATAATAGGCTTTGTGTCTGTGATTTTTTTCTTGACTTTTCTTCATTTAAATCAGGTGTCGGTTGGATATTTGCTGTGATTTTTGCTGCTCACCTGAAACGATTGTCTGCTTTTAGAACATCCATAACAGTGCCCATGGGGGGAGCCAGAAGCTTATCCACGATGAACATATTGCCATGGCGGCCATTCTTGTCATGGGCAGCAATACAGGCGTTCTCGATGCAGAGGTTCTGCAAAAGGACAGAGCAGCCGTAAGTTAATGGTGGTTTGCTTTACCCATGAGGGATGCTGATTTTGTGTTTCTTGGATGACCGATGGTGTGCAAGTCAGCTGTGGAAAACGTTAGAATGAGCCAGAGGAGAAGTTTCCGGTGCTCTGCAAAATCCATTACGCAGAAGTAATGGAAGACTTAAAAAGCTTAAGATACATCACCAGTACAAAGAACATGAATGGAAATAAATGCTTTGAAACCTATGTGATAATTATTGAGTTTGTCTGGAGTTTCATCTTATCCTCAGACGTAAAGGAAATACTGGAGGCCAGTCATAATCATAATAAATGATCAAGTAATTAAATGATCCACGAAAAGCCATAGAGACAAAACAATGTATCATGAATTCCATATTATGTAATGCTTACATAATGTGTCATATTGAAAGAGGAATGACAAGGCTGATTTCGAATGTATGGGGAAAAGAACGAAAACAAATGTAATTTCCCCAACAGTTTATAAAATATAAAAAATAATGAATCACTATTTAGACCACAGCATAGTAGCTAGCATGATATAATCTCTGCTTTGTTAGAACTGCAGTATGACATATAACTTGAAGTATAACTTACATTTCTATACACAAACACTCTAAGTTTAGTTCCGTCAATGGTTTCCAGCTCCTGTCCATGGTACAGACCCTTGGAGGAGAGTTTACCTTTCAGAACATGGTTCCTCATCAGTTTTCTCATCTCAGGTGTCATTGAAAAACTCCCTGGTCACAATTATAAGAAGTGCAAATTTAATTAGGCTCAGAATGCTTATTAATGTAGTTAATAAACAAGCAGATGCCTGTAACCCAACCTTTAAATGCATCATTCTGAGGTACAATCACGGTTAATGGTTCTGAGCCCGAAAGCTGATTATTTAGACCAGCATCTGTGAAAAGCTTAGTAGCTGTGGAGACTTGTGGAAGACCTTCAGCAAGTTCCTTTAGAGTCTTAACTATAATGAAAAGAAAAAAAGTGCTTCTGTTAATATAACACAAGGATGAAAAGATGAAAATGATTATGAGCATTTGTGGAGGTACCTGAGTCAGGGAGGAGAAGATCATTAATGTAGTGGACAACTCCATTGATGCCCAGCTTGTCTTTGTCTGTAACAATGGCTTTGCCATTAAGGGTCATCTCGTCTCCGTCACAGCCCACCTCAAGCACTGTACCCTGAAGTGTTTCCATTGGAGTCCCAGCCACAATGGACTCGGCACAGTGCATGGTCTTCAGAATGTGGTAATTCAACAAATCTGGCAAAAAAAAATAAATAATATAGACACAATACTGAACTAAATAAAAAATGTTAGGCTTGAATGTGAACAGATAATTAATTTAAGTAATACAGTCATATCATTATATGTTCTGCTAATGCACATTCTGTTAATGCACATTGAAATTCTTTCATAAACAGACATACAGACAGACAGACAGACAGACAGACAGACAGACAGACAGACAGACAGACAGATAGATAGATAGATAGATAGATAGATAGATAGATAGATAGATAGATAGATATATAGATAGATGGATAGATAGAAAATATAATGAAAGCTCATTCCAGAAATGTAGAATTTATTGTAATAAAAAATAGGGGTGTATATCCCTGGAATGGGATGCATTAAATAAAAACATATAAATATAATTGGCAGGAGTTCATAGTTTTAAACATTCAGTGTCTATTAGAGTGTCTCATGTGGAAGGTCTACATAATGTTTACACCTGGTGTCCTTTTGGGTGTTTTTGAAATGGACAAAAAAATATTGGTCCTGAACAGTAGATTTGCTTTTGCGTATTTAAACCTTTCTTTTGGAAAAATTAACTAATGTAAGACAGGCAGACAATTACATATTGTACATCATGTATATGGTAAAACAGCTTTAGTTATTATACCATTGTGCATCTAACCAGTATTTATTAGCATGTTTAAAATAATTGTTTATATAGAATCATATATGAAGTTCATATTGATATTTAAACTTACCTTTAAGAGCAACTGGATCGTTAAAGATTCGGCTCAGCATATCTTTAGGAATCTTCTCAAATGCTTCATTGGTTGGAGCAAATAGTGTATAAGAACCCTGATTCTCCAACATTGTGGTAAGACCAGCATCACTGACAGCTTGCTAAAATAAAGAATGAAATGTGAATTCTGTGCAAAAATAATGATATCTTACTTTTTTTTGGCCAAAATAAGAACATCAAAATATATGACATATACAGAATAAAAATACACAATTGTTGACTTTTTATTTGATTGTCATCAAAAATTTGAGACAACCATAGGTAGACAATAAAGTGAAAGAAACATGACATCATACTTGCAGTGTTGACAGATCGTCATCAGTGTCAAGAAAAGACTGGACATTGTTGGTGACAGCTGTGATAACTCTGTCGACGACATGCACTATTCCATTAGTAGCATGCTGGTCTGTCTTCACCAGCCTTGCACAGTTTACAGTCACAATCTAAAAAAAAGCATTTACATAGTAATATCAGTGGTGTTAAAACAGCATATTTGCTCATTTAGTCTAAATTTAGTACTAACCAATACATTAAAAACAGTGATTTTATGTAATTTGTACCATATACTCATATGTATACAGTGCATGCTAAATGTTCTCGCTCAGACACCAGTGGAAAAAATAGTGTAAAACTAAACAGCTTGGCACAGACTGACTCCACAGAGCAATGTTAAGTAGCTTGAGAAAAGGAGAGATAAAGTAAACAGCATAGCACTGGAGGCACTACTGTAAACATAAATGCTGGTATTCTCTTCGGTTTAATCATAGCTGTCAAAATAAAAATCACTTACTCCATTTGAATAATGCTGGATATGAACATCAAAATCCTGGTACATTGACGCAAAGGAGGAGCCATGCTTGAGGTCATCTGAAGTCAAGCGTTTGTTAATCATGTGGTAGTGCAATGCATTGAGGAGTTCAATGTTAACATTGCTCACTAAGGCATCCAGAATTTCCTAAATTAATAGTGGTATATTATTTTCGGTTGTTCCAATAGACATCAAATACAATTACTGAACAATGCAAAGTGCAATATGTGGAAAGAGTAAACTTGGCATTGGTTACACAGTCATTTAAAAACACTACCATGTGTACTATAGTGCACTTACTATAGGAAGAGCAGCCCAGGCTTCGTTACTTGGGGCAAAGAATGTAAAACTGCCAGGTCCCTCAATTTCCTCTCTCAATTTTGCTCTGTCAGAGTACATCTTAGTAGTAGTAGCTCCAACAACCCCCAGGGTATCATAAATATTCACCAAAGGAATTGCTGGTGGAAGTCAGGAAGAGCATTCATCATATGGATATAAATAATCGCAGACCATGTAAGTATTACTGGAAAAAAATAATTGGTTGACATGATAACAGTAAAAATTCAAACCTGCAGGACAACCCTTCTCTCCGAGCAGCTTTTCATAACCAGGGCAGCATTCATAGGTAACCACACTGTAAGACAAAGATAAATGTAGTAATCATGGTTTTACACTACAGAAACAATCAAAAAGTTGAACTCAATTAGGAATTTCACTTTGATTCATAGATTTCATTAACAGAAAAAAATTGTGTATTTCACTTAGATTAGATATTTGCAATAATTTCCAATAAAATTATTATAGCAAGGCAACACTTACAATAATACTATAGGTTACAATATTAGTTATGCTAATAGTAAAAATATATTATAATATATCAATATTTATTTATTTATTTCACACGGTCTAAAATATAAATCCTTACTGGTTGTATGCAATCTTTGCATTTTTATTTCATATGATTTCTTTTTTTTTTTTTTGGCAAATCCAGGCAAACAAATGTATCTGTTAGGATATACAGTAGCATCAGACAATGCATTATAATAGCTGAAAAGCTTTCTATTCATATAACTAAAGCTATTTCTGTATCCTTGTATATTATTTAAATGAATTCTTGAACCATATCATCTTTAGTTAATCAGACTTCAGTGTATAAAAAGACTAGACAGATTTGATTATTCTACTGTTTCCAATTAGGTTTATTTCCAATAGATGCCCTCTAAGGCATCAGTTAAACCTGGAAGGCTATCAAATGCAAATTGTTTTAGGGAAAATGCAGTGACACATCAGCAGGCAGAGGAACCTCCAGAGCTGGAGTGTAGAGACACATATTGAAGTAATAACCCTTGCCAGTTCAGACAAAAGAGATATTGTTAAGATCTGTTAAGCTAGGGTGCAAATACAAAGCTACTGGTTAGTGAGAAACATTTAGTTGTTCTAGTTAAAAAAAATAAATAAAAGTAATATAATTATCAACCTATAAATATATCCTGTGTTCAATTCCACTGGATGTAAAACTTAAATAAAATATAGATTATTTAAAAATGTAGGCAAAACATTTTTCATTAAATAGCATGCACATTTAATGTATTTTCAGGAATCATTGATCTTTGTTGGTCCAGTAGCAGTGCTATATTTGAATTATCTTCACAGAAACTAATTGTGTAGATAACCAATACTGATTTCATTATACATCATAAACAAACGGATCACAAATGAAAGGCAAAACTAGTGATTTTATTTGATCTTTTACACTGTGAAGGCATTTCACTGGTATGGTTTGAGTAAAAAGTTTCACCACCTTCTATACTATGAATTTCTAGGTAACAATCCTAGTATATCCAAAAAGATGAATATACCTATGCGCAGTACAGTGAGAGGGCTCACTAGATATGTTAATGAAAATAATAAAAAGTATGTAAATAATATTTTGTAGCCTTACATTTCACCAGAACTAAGCCTAAATTAAGACCTATGGGAGATTTTGGAGCGACATGTTAAGTGGCAGAATATCACTTAAGAATAGTGTCCATCACTGGCATTCAGTTCCAGAGACATGTCACATCCATGTCAAGCTGTTTCTACAATAAATATTGGTGGTATATTGAATTGTTATTTTATTCTTTTAAATGGTGTACTAATTTAACATAATTTATTTGTTAAGTAATCTTTAGTATGTGTCAGTCAGATAAAGAGGAAACTCTAGAGATTAAGGAATGGAGTACACTTGTAAAAGGCGAAAGCAGACTGAACTGATTATTATAACAGATGGTAACTCAACTCTTATTTGTTCTCTGCCAGCAAAACAACAGTGGTAGTCATGGACTTCAGACAAATAAACAGCATGGGTGGGTAATTCAAGCACATTGCATATTAAATTTCTAAATAATACGGTAAGTTTTTTTTTTTTTTTTTTTTACCAGAAGAGTTGTGAAAATTGAAATGGGGTAACACTACAAAGGAAATATTTGCTATATTTAATATTTGCCTCACCATCACATATACAGCCTGCTGAGTCTGTACTTTGTCTTGTTCTTCCTAAAAATGTCAGTTCCTACAATGGCATGGATGTAAAAAAAAAAAAAAAATAGCGCAATTCCCTTAGCAACATTCTATAATTATTTACCACCCGTTTAAAATACATCTGTCAACGTTCTCTCTTAAATGTCATTTGAGCAACATTGATAACAACAGCGAAGAAAATACAGAGCGTAGATTCTCATTGTGACACTGCATAGCAGGGGCAAACTTTTTTTAGCATGAGAGCTATATGAAAATGACCAAGCCAAAATGATCTACCTACTATAAAAATGCATACATAAGTATCTATTTTCTTCATGTCATGTGATCTACTCACACTACCTTTGCAATCAACCGGTAGATCGACGTTTTGGGCATGGATTACAGGGCAGGGCAGTCAGGGTGGTCAAGGATTCATGCATAGCAAAGTGCTGAGATTCTGGTAAAGGAGCCCAGAATTTGTTTACCTGTGCTAGGTCAAAATCCAGAAACAACTGACTCACAAATTGAGTAAATATGCTCACTTTCAGTAACCACTTTATCCTTGTAAGGGTGGCAGTAGTGCTGGAGCATATACTATCAAAGGAGGAACCATTCGCACACACTGTCACACACTTATTCACACACATGGGTATTTTTTTTAGCATAGACGGTCCTTCTAGTCAGAGGAAACTAAAGAACTCAAAGGAAACCCACACGAACACAAGGTAAACAGGTATACAAACTCAGCACAGACAGTCATGTGGCTACTTATTTTGGTCTGGGTCCTTTTGAAGTATTTGATTTAGTCCAATGAGCACCAGGACAACAAAGAAAAATTGCTCAAATTTTGGAGTGATTTTGTATCTGAAAGTCATGAGCGCAAATCTCAGCCACACAAAGCTGTCACTTCTATCCCCCTGATCAAGGCTCTTAACCCTGTAGCTGGTGAGTTGTATGGATTGGATAAATAAGTTACTTTGGATAAGGGTGTCTGCTAAATACTGTAAATGTAAATGTCAGATACTTGTGCCAACACTGTTCAAAAGAAAGTTGTTATCATTATGAGTGGCACTGCAAGGATCATTTACGAGTATTTTACCAGCAAATCTAAAGAACTTGAAACAGATATGTGTAATAAATATGTTCAAATAGCTATTGAATTTGCTAAATGTTATATGTAACATTGAAAAGTTTGTTTGATTGTTTGAAGTCAATGCAAGTTTTGCATCTCAAGCCACTAGTAATACTATATAAAATAACTGTAATGGCTTGCTTATGTTTCTTAGAAACCTTCTACTCTCTCCTTAGCTGACCTAGTATCCAGACACACAAGACACACAAAGAAACAGACTGTTTCTTCGCAATGCAAGCAACCATAGGCTTCCACACCCCCAAAGAGTTGAATCGGGTTCAAACTGATAGACTTAATTTCACAAGTCAGTTTATGTCCTTTCACAGCTTGACTCGACTTCATGGTTAGTTGTGAATGATTTGTGTGTGCTTGGGGTATATTAGAGTCCTTGACTGTACTCAGTGCAAGCAGTCATTTCCTAAAGACATCTGAGCACCAACAGCAACTCTCACTTCCTCTCTGGCGTTCATGAGAATGTGCAATGAAAGAGACACTGTTCAGAAAGTAGAAGATGAAAAAAAACAAGTCTTCTTCTGTCTCTAAGTCATTTTACTCTTAGTTTACAAACCCTAGGTTAGGCTTCAAGAATGATACATTGCTTTGTTAAAAGTGGGCATATATATATATATATATATATATATATATATATATATATATATATATATATATATATATATATATATATATATATATATATATAGTGCACATGTGGTTTCTCTTTGACCCTCAAATACAAGTCTGTGGAATGTTCAGGCCAGTAACCAATAACACCTTTTCCCCCCTGTGGGAACATTAAACTGGACGTCAATCAAAGAGAGCTTCTGTGGAGTTCGGAGCCTGACTCAATCCCCATGGCATATTGGAAACCACAGAATAGCAATCAAAACTGTGAACAATTCAGCCTCACAAAGACCCAAAGTGCATGGAATATGGGACACATGGAAGCCATTATTAGCATCAGTCCCCCAAGCTGAAATCTCCATCAGAAGTTCACATAGCAAACATTAGTAAACACATATTTACTGCATAAAGAAAGAATCTACGACTCACACACAAATGATTTGTCTTTGGTGTCATAAGTAAATACACTATTTTTTTTTTTACACAATTTCCCTTTATACTGTGTAAACACTAATTTCACAAATTTCCTTAAATTAAATCTCCAGGGATACTCATCCAATAACAATAACCATATATCCTAATAATATGATATAAGTACAGATAATTTACTTTGTTACTGAAATGAAATACAAGATGAAAAAATATTCAATATGTAGGTGTATTGTAAAATGTGTAATTATTTTCACTATGACTTTTAAGATATAATCTTATAAATTACATTGTATTTATTCCAACACCACTTAATCATAGTTGTTATTTTGTTGTTTCTAAAGTTAATCAGTATCAATTAACACTATTCCTGGTAGTAGTGGCACTGTTGCCTGAGTTAAAAGGTTGCCTCTACTTTTTTTATAGTGCTGTATGTGACACCTCTGCAGTCCACAAGTGTTTTTTTGGGGCTCCACCTGAGAGCCTAATCTAACAAAAATTCTTGGCAGATATGTACAGATTCTGTGCATAGTTCCTTGTAACATAATCCCCAACACAGCAATGGTCTTTTTGGTGGGAAGACTGGTGGCGGCATGATTTCTCCAAAAGCAATTTTCATTATTATTAGTTAAGGAAATAATAACAATGTGTGTGGCCACTGCTAAATATTTACTTTGGATTCTTATATGTACTTGTGTACACCCTTCACTGTGATGTTTGGCCTGAACAATAGAGTTGGAGTTGCATTAGAATAGAAAAGTTCTGCCAGCCTCCTAACCCTTAAAGCTATTACTATATATGAGTCAGCTTGCTTGAATATTACAAACATAACTGATCATACATTTATTAACTTTTTATTTTGAAATACTTATGAATAATACCCTGAAATGTTATGAATGTTCCAGCAATAAGATTATTAAGAGTTTCCATTTTAAAAAGGAGGACAGTTGACACTACCATGTACTCAAATTCAATCATACTCTAAACCTTTCAGATTTGTTATACACCACCAGTATGCCATAACAAAACAGGGTGTCCACAATGTCTTAAGAACTATTCAGTTCATAGTTTATATAACTTTTTCTCCCAGATAAAGGACAGCCAGTGACAAAAGAAAAATGTATTAGCATACCAGAAAATGATACAGCAGAGAGCTCAATTTAAGAAGTGCTTTCAAAGCGCAATTACATACACAATACTAGATGTGTTAACAACAGGTTAACACGAATGTGTTTAAAAAGAGCATTTTTTTTGTGAATAAAGACACAATTTGGCATTTGGGCAAGTGTTTATTTCCCCTATGTATGAAGACTTTTGAGACGTCCTATAGTATAAGACCTTGTCCCAAGGCAGTGATGTTTCCACAATTGAAGATGCACTGATCTGAAGGTTGAGAGTTCAAATGGCATCAAAGCCAGGGTGCAACTGTTGGGCCTATGAGCATGACCTTTAAGAAGTGATGTATCATGATTGACCCTGTGCTCTGACCCTAAGTTCCTAACAAGCTGTAACGTGGAAAACAATATGCTATAGTGGATAATGAAGAGGGTGTGCAGATTGTATAGAGCAAAGGCTTTTGAATTACTTGAAAATGATTAGTCCTCTAAAACACAAAAGCCACAGACTTAAGCAGAGACAAGAGCTTAATTCTCTTGAGGCTATGGTGTCTGCAAACATTAATCATCATTGTTCTTTCAACAATGATGGGGAAAAATTTACTAAACCCCCACACGGTTCTAACCTGCTTCAAATTGTAGTTTTTTAAAATGTGGCATAATTCAAAATAAGGGAGATTAAAATTGAAATAAAATGCAACTGCTTTTCTAGTGCAAAAGCAATGCACAAATCTTTAGCACAGCATCATAAAAGGTAAAATTTAAACTTTTTGTATTTTTTTTTAACAAAACACTGTTTATTTCTATTTATTATGGTTTTGCAAACTATTGCAACCAAACTGGATTAATGCAATCTCATCCATTGCCGAAAAAAAAATATCTACCCCATATAGAGTTGTCCCTGAGTGATTCCATGGAGTAATGAATACTCATTTCATGACCTTAAATCCTTTGTAGGTGACTAAACTGTTGGGTATGTTGATACAACCATAATGGGTTCTCTTAACTGAAACCAGACCCAATATCAGGAAATTAATCTAAAGGCTGCATTCGACATAGGAATTCAACCAGATACTGGAAAAAATTACAAATGCCTTCCTGAACTTTCTTTATCACTGTTTGGAAACAGTTAATCAGAAATGCATCTTTCAGCACTGTAAGCAAGGGGTTGATTTTTTCCCAGGAGCATAGAAGAGTCTTTCTACACACTTATAAAACAAACTACAATTTACAGAGATAAATTCCTCAACCCTGACCTGGATACAACATTTATTAGGATGTGCTTAATGTAAATAAACGTAACTTGTGAAAAATGTGTAAAAATATATTATATTGGCATATATAGATATGCAATGCAATGCAATGCTCAGTAATCAAAATAATCACTTTGCAGACAGACTGAGCATAATACACTATGTATTACATTACATCTTCCTTATATGTAAAATCCTAAAATACCTAAAGTAATACCCAACAAATAGAAATGATTTGCACAAAGTAGCATCAGAGTGGACTCACGTTGGTTTGCCGCATACTTTGCGGCGATACCACTGCTTGCAGTTGGTGAAGTATTTCTTATCGGTTCCTTGGACCTTCTGCATAGCGCAAACGTTGGGGCTGCAATAATAATCAAAGTTGCATTAATAAATACTTCAACAAAACAATTTTCCATAACTCTTAGTGATGTCCAACCATCATATCATGGCAATACAAACTTCTGTAGAAAATCTTCTTTGTGTAAAACTGATTCAGCAATAGTAAGAATGAAACTAATAACTGTAGCAATGACGCACAGGATTGCACCAGAGTAGTCTAAGAAGCAAAAAGTATTTATTTTTAAAACTCTTACCCATGCTGCCTTCCTCTGATCCGGCTGTGCTGAAGAACAGACTGATAGGGTGATTTAGCGCCGAGTACCGCGGCGAGTAGAGCGACAGCCAGCGCGCACAGAGTCAACCGCTTCATGATGCCGCGATCTCCGCCACACTGCGGCCGAGCGCACGCGCGCGCCTAAATACCGACCCCAGCTCTCGGATTGTAGGCGGAGCCTAACAGCAATGGCAACATGAGACGATGGAGCAGGACTTCTCAAAACTGTCCATCATACAGTCTCAGCAAAAAAAAGAGGAACATTCCTTGTTGCTAATGTGATATCAACAATGTTACCAGTTAGGCAACATGATTGTTTTTTTCACATTTGAACGCATCACCTGTGACCTTACACACACACACACACACACACACACACACACACACACACACACACACACACTCCTATGTTTTTGTATATTTTGTGCAGACACAGATCATCTCAATTGCCATAAAGTGATAGAGTTCCATAAGGCATATTGATGTGATCTCTCTGGATAAGGGTGTCTGACGGCTACTAGGACATTAAACATAGAATTAATAATAATATATAAATAATATAAGTAATACAATATCAATACTATAAATAAGCCTCTTTATGGCACATATATGCTACACTACAGTACAGTAATCTGCTTTATTTTTATATTGTATCGTTAAAATAAATCACATGCTAAATAAAATGCCAAATTTTATTTTACCACCTCCCCTTGAATGTAAAGATAGGACAACATGAAACAGATGTGGGTTTCTACATTGACATGATGATGGCTTCAGCAAATGAATCTTACCAGTTCATTTCAGTACACAGACTTGGTCATGATCCCCTCATCCTTCTAAAATGCTGATATTCCATAATTAACCTCAGGGGAAAAAAAATCTCTTTTATTAGATCACAAAAATCCCATCATGCTGCATACTGTTAAAAAAACACATCTTAGACACCCACACCCTTAGTTTTCTGTAATAAAATAGTTATCTAGTGTCAGGTTTGGTGCTGATGTGTGCTCTGTTAGCCATGGCTCTTTGAAAAATGTGTACTCCCACTTGCAAAGCACATATTGTCTTTTTATGTCACTAGCCGGGATGTTAGATTATTTGAGCAGATTTATAATCTCTGTAATCTCTTCTCCTCCATCTTTCACAGAGGCAATATAAAGAGCTCTTGTAAAGAGCTGTGTTAAAATAAAAAGCACATTTTTGAATTCCAATGTAATGGCTTACAGTATGAATATAAAACAAAAGCATATAAAAAGGATTTCTCCATATCATGTTACATTACAATGAATGTATACAATTTTGTATATTTTTGAGTAGTTATTCAAGTTAGGGGTAGTGGCTTAAATGTGAATTTGCTTAAATAAACAACGCCAGTTTTCATTTATTGTAGAATTCATTAATAAATGTTATCTTTTACTTCATAGAGGTTATATAAAGGCTTATTTATGTCCTATATATTCAATCAATACAATTAGTTCACAGATAATTAGTATTTTATATACGATACATTAACCCTTTACTCCTATTTCTTAGGTTAACTCATTCAGAAAAAAAGTCTATTATTTATTGTTTAGATAATTGACTTCATACCCAGTTGGATCACATTAAAGGAAACTGAATTACATTTTTCCCTTGATTTTTCTTTTAGTCATGCCAACAATTTTAAATACCACATGGTATAACATTAAAGTCTTCACCTTGTGCATGCCCCAAAACAGCCCACATATCCCCTGCTGTAACCCAATACATTCACTCAAGAGGCTCGCTTAGAAACTTATAATTAAATGAATGTTGCTTTAGTCAACCACAAAGCATTTGTCTGTTAAGAAGAAACTGCCAAAGAAACTAGAACATACCTTAAAAAGGGGGTGGGTTTAAATTGAACATTAAATTTTAGACATATACACATGCCAGGTCTGGATTATTTGTTTTTGTTTCTTTCCAATGAATTTCTACAAATGCAAGGGTTAACATATACATCTAAAACAGTAGTGACACAAGGCCTCTCCTTTTGTCCCTCTGTACCTTCATAATGGTCCATTAGTAGTATAGTATTTTCTTTTGGGGTTCTCCTTCCTCAAAAGTGAAGTCCAAAAGATATCCAAAAGTGTGAGGTCCTGTAGATATCCCTTAAAATCAGGGGCCTTTCCATTCCTCTATCCAGTTCATTCAAAGATTATTAAGTCCCTTGTTGAATGAGTGCAGAAAGAAGAAAAACCTGGCATGATCCCAAGATGCTGCATGGTGCTAAACTCCTGGGATGCACATGTGTGCCACGTTGACAATTTAAAGTTCATACAGAACAGCATTAGGGCTCTTTCCTCTTCACCCAATATGAAGAAAGAAGTGCAATCTACACCAATTACAGCCAGTCCATGTGCTTCCAGACAATAGGGATGCCACAATGTCTCCTAATACAGCCAAAGAATGTCTTGTAAAACTGCCTTTAAAAGCTTTCCGTGTGTGCACTGTCTCTTTTAGTGTCCCTTATTATATTTACCCTTTCAAAAGTTAAAAGGGAAAACCAATAATCAAAGAAAGAACCCAAAGAATTTCCTATTTCCACACCCCAAATATATTACTCTATTACATAGAGTTAAAAACCCATGAATCAGCGTTTTGTCTTTAGTAAATGGGACTCAAAGTAATAGTAAACTGATAATCGGTCTACTTGGTCTCTTAGATTTCTTATTTGTTTTTCCAGGTCAGAGATGAAATATGATGTTACCCTGTTGAGGTCTGGTTCTCCTATTAGTTTTTTACAGCCATGTCCAACAGACGTTACCATGGGGCCCTATGTTTAATGTTTAACTCAGCTCCAGCCATGGAAGCCCACATTCCTTTTTTATTTTGTATTTTTTAAATGCTTCAAGCACAAGAAGGCTATGACCATTTCCTCCACCTCACCTGTCAATTCTCAGAAATTATACTAAAATGAGTATAATTTAATTTTCTATAAGTGGCACTTTAAATATGTGCTGAATACTGACTGTTTCTCCCAGCCATATGGATTAGAAGACTGGTTACATTTAAGGATTTTACTCTCTCCTGAAAGGTAATAGAGGTCTCCTTAACTGTGTATCATTACTTTCTGCATCCAATTATATGTAAACTTGAGCCAAAGAATGATTTACATTACCAAAATGCAGCATTAAGACAACATTAAATAAATCATAATGGTGAATCCTTTACAGCACTTAAAACATGTGTGCTTAAGGGGTACAGTGTGTTGAATAATCAAAAATCAGGCAACCATATCTGGAAATTCTGCAAAACCAAAACAGTTGGATTTGTACATAAGATAAATTCTTTGAACAGACATCATGAGATGTCCCTTTTTTAAAGCATTTTTCATGAACACAGTCATCCCATTTATTGTCTGTGTTTATCCTAACCCTTGCATCTGGCTGTCAAGAAGTACCTTTTAATACAATCCATTATCAGATGTAATGTATACACAGACAGTTTTCTAGGTGAGTAACGAGATACAGTTTTACAGTGGTACAACAAATGGTCACTCAAATGTTATTTTTTTATCTAGTTAACATGAGCTCAGAACAAGGCTCTGGACTGCAGATGGCAGGTGGTGTGGAAGGCAGGTGTTACTTGGTGTGAGTTTTAAAATGTGACTGTGTGAATCCCAAGCGACTATAGGTTGTGTTATGTTTTCTTTAAACAGGTGTACGAAGCAGCGTAAACAGTGCTTCGTAAAAAAAAAAAGTGTAAATAGTGGACTTTGTGGCTGACATGGGATCAGGTTACTAGTGTAAATGACTTGAGGTAACATCAAAACAAATGAATGCAAAGGCCTGTTACTTTGAACTAAGCAGCCATTGAATTGTTAATTGATATTCCAGATATTAAATAAAAACTATTTTCTTGGGTTTCGACATACTAATTCAGCAATGAAGAAAAGATGTTGAGGATTGCCTTCTGATGCTTCATGTTTTCTTCGACGTTTTCTTTGACAGGTGAGGGCCAGAACATCTGTAGGATATATGCCAGTTTGAAAGGAACAAAAATCACAAAACCAGAAGGTAGCAGTAGTTTTAATTACAAGAAGACACAAGCCTGATTTTAGGAAGGTATACCAATACAGTAATCCGTCACCACATCGCGATTCAGCTTTAACGTTTTCACTGTATTGAGGGTTTTTACATGGAACTGTATATAAGTAGTATTGTGTCTTTCTTTTGGCTTCTCTCGTTAGGGGTTGCCACAGCGGATCCTCCGCACGTTTGATTTGGCACGTTTTACGCTGGATGCCCTTCCGTAACCCTCCCCAATTTATCCGGGCTTGGGACTGGCACTGAGAGTGGCTGGGGATGGTTCCCTGACCAGGGATCGAACCCGGGTTTTTAATGCTAAATTTTCTAGCCTAAAAAATTAAGCTTACAGAAGAGCTGTAATGCTCTTCTTGGGTATGCAGTACATTAATTTCATCATCGTTATAACTGCACACTTAATCCATCATCATCTCCATCATTCAAGTTGTATCTTCACTGGTGAGTATCCATATAGAATTTTTATGTTAAAATTATGTAGGTTTAGTCATATTGAACATGTTTAAGAGCAGAGGTAAGGTTTATAAGAGTGTCGAGACGGTTTATAAAGCCTAAGATACGGAACGTAACCCAGGCAATAGGCGAGGGATTGCTGTATGAGGAAAATAAATAAATCCAAATAGGCCATTACCTTCCACCATATAAATAGTGTTACGAAAGTGGTTGCTTTAAGTTGCTTTAGTTTCACCACAACTGTTTCAAGTAAGTGTATCACATGTTTCATTTACAAGATTCAACAAATGAAATATAGCAAAAAAATTAATTTCAAATACCAAAAGTCAGTCACTTCAATGGTTAAACCATGTGTCTTGCAATTCATCACACAACAAATGGATCTACTATCAATACAGTATTTTCTTCATTGCATGCTTTTATCTTGTAAATTATTGCTTATTTAGAATGTTTTATAAAAAACTTTAACAATTAGTTTTTTTATAAAGTCAAAGATTGTCTTAAACTAATAATATAAATTTTCACTATTATTATTCGTATGGAAATGATTTATATACCTAGAATTGATAAAGGAGTTTCTTTTTTCACTAGCTAGACTACAAAATTAGGGAATTAATATTGTAATATCAGCCTTTAAACATTATATATGATTACTATCCTATTTTGTGATTTTATCATTTTAATTATTCTTTTTCCACAGAATCAAATTCAAAGACCGTTTGCTATGAAACTTTATGCCAAATGTATACAGTAATCCCCTGTTTATTGCAGTGGTAACGTTCCAGAACCACCCGCGATAAACGAAAAACCGCGATAAACAGACGCCAAACCAAAAATGCTTTTTTTAAATTTTTATTTATTGTTAAGTCATAAATCATCCTCCCACACACTTTAAACACACACAGAAAACATTTGCAAGAATACAGTAATTATATATATATATTTTTGAATTTCTTTATTAATAAATGTTATTATTTCAACATAAAAACAATAACAAGACCAAAAAAGCAAGTTTTTGGTCTAATGTGCTATCAAAAGACCGGGGAAAATCAGCAAAACAAATTAGTTATGTGGCAAATAGAATTTTGCGATAAATTGGGGGTGCGAGATTTGAACCCCGGTAAAGCAGATTACTGTAAATGTAAAGATATGATTGAGTGCACATTATTTTGATCCCTTTTTTTGTTTGCTTTTAAAACGTATGCAATATGCAACCACAACAACTCATACAAAAAAGAAAGCATGCAGTTTTTTTCAAAAACTGTGAAAAATATACATTGTTGTCTATAAGTACAGTATAATATATTCTCAACTTGTTGATCCTTGCTTTATTGAAATAAATACAACTTTTTGTTGTTTAATTTATCAAAGTCATCATTGCATAATTCTCACTGTTTGTTGATTGTCTGTTGCCATTGCCAATATCACAGCTGCAAAGGTAATCTAATCTAGTATCTGTTAAATAGATTTAACAGTCTATTAGTAATGTACTATAATTTAAATATTTGAAGAATCCAGTCTTTATTTCTGGTTAATTTAACCTCTTTCTGTCTTCCAAGCTGGTGAGCAATTCCTATGCCACAACACTATTAAATTCCTGTGATTAAATCGTGATTAATTGTATATAACAGCATGACTCTTGCAGTGGTTCCAGCTTCTAATATGTTACAGTAATATTCTTCAAGCACATATATCCAAGTCATGATTTCTCTTTTACTTGCAAAAGTAAGCAAAAAAAATAAAAGGAATGTTGTGAGCATCAACAGAAATTATTGAAGAAAAAATAGTTTCTATTTCACAGGGAGAAAAAAATAATTTGCAGACACTATATTCAATACATGGACATATAAAGGTTAAATAAATCAAGTTCAAAACATAAATGATGCTAATGTTGCTTTTACAATGAGTTCACATAGGAATTTGTATTCACTGTAATGTAAAGGATCTTCCTCAAGCTCTTAACATTATTAAACAGCTCTTGAGTGGAAACATCTACAGAGTCATAGCAAATTGGAAAGCCCATAAACATCCCTGTCACTACAACTTGTGGATCCACAACTAACTTGCCCCAGGCAGATGAGCTATACAATATTTCTCTGATAAGGATAGTAGAAAGTCACGATTCGGTTAAATTTCGGTATGGTTAGGAGGAAGAAATGCAAAACATAAAATTGCTTGTAGTTTTATATTAATGTAGTTTATTGTTATTAACATTTGGGATCATTACCATTTGAACGGTTTACATTAAATAAAATTCCTGCTTGGTAAATAATATATCAAATAATATTTTATAATAAAAAATAAAATTAATGCAATACAATTTTTATTATATTTATTAAATTGAGTAATAATTAAATTGGCACAAATTAAATTGATTAAATAAAATGTAATAAAGATTATATTCAACAAATAGTTCACATTTGGGTAATCTGACCCCATTTGGGTAATATAGATGTGTATGTAAGTGTGTGTGTGTGTGTGTTTGTGTTTAATATTTAATGTTCTAAAGATATGATCTACTTAATTGTTTAGCTTATTGTAGCATACTTTAACAGATGTCTTCAATCCTTCTATCTCTCATTCATTCACTACCTCGACATGCACAATCGTCAGGATTTTCTCCTTTTAAGAGAAATTCTTGAAGCTAGACATAAAATCCTAAATAATCCAAAGCGCTAACATTAACCGCAAACCAGGAAGTGGCTAGTGGCTAAAGCTAGTGCTATTGATTCTTTCGGGTTTTCATGAATGCGCAAAATAACACTGTGCTAACTCTGGGTTCTTCTTAATACCCTAGCATTGTTTATTAAGTTTAATAATAAATTAGACTTAGACAAACTTGCGTTTGTTCCAAATGGGGAAAAGGATTGCATTGGATACACGTGTACTGAACCGAAAGCCCTGTACTGAAAAATCTCGTACATACATACAAATATTTCTTATTTTTGTGATTTAATTCTTACAGTCTTAAGGCTACAATAAAGTGAAATGTTGACATGTTTATGCTTATAAATACATACTTTTTTGGTTCTATTTATAAGTACAACATTCTAATACATTATATATGTACATTTGAAGTAAATGCTTACAATGAAGAATATTAAATAGCAATTAATTATAAACTACGGTACCTTATTTCCCTTCACTGTATTTTTGTAGAGTAACAGCTTGCACATAGACTTATAGTATATGGAATCTTATACCTAAATGTGTATAATCATTGAAATGGCACAGCTTTCTTTGTGGTGACATTTATTCAGCATTTTCGAAAAGAGTCTCCAGTATCAGCACTATCCGAGATAAAAATTTATTTTTCTGTTATGACAAATTCTTCAGGACAGAATTCTTTGTAGTTTCTCTGTAACAAGCTAAAGATAAAGATAGGAATAGAAAACCTGGAGAGGAAAGCTTTTATATCAGTATCTGTTCCACAATAACACACAATAACAGGTACTAACTTGTTCCATGGACTTTCTACAACATTAAACCTGACTATTTACAGAGTAACCTGAAATGGTAAAAATGGTATAAGAGGAAAAACACTTCAGGGTGTGCTACTATAACAATACAATACACTTTTAGAATAGCATCTGACAACCCCGTCACAAATTATAGTATGCCCTGTCAGAGTATATGACACTTATAATTTAGATGTAATTGTCATTTACATGTAGCAAGTATAGAATATTTTGTTTGTATGGCCACTACCTCATTAATAAAACTGTAAAGGATGCCATCTGTGTGCTCTACTTGGACAGCTAAAATGCCTTGTTTCTATAAACTTTCTAATTCAGTATTTATTTAGATCTATTATTCTTACTAACAAACCCCACAGCTACTTCCTGGATTCCTCTAAAATTATTAGTTCGTTTATATTTAGTAATCACTATCTGGGCCAGAAATATGCTGGACATTATTTAGACCATTGGGCAATTCACTTATTTGTTTTTCGCAAAAAGCACATTGAGATCCTTCCTGATTATAAAGTGTTTCAGCTACACCCATTGCTAAGAGATACAGAAAATCCGGCACATAACTATAAAATCTCCTCGGACAACATTTGCTATAGCCTGGCTCATAGTGAAGAGCTTGGTGACTTTTCAAATAGCACTGTTTGAAACCTATGTCAGTTTTTGAAATTTGTAACTTGCCAGTAAGTAAGTGCTATTATTGTGAAATGGAAGCATCAATGAGGAATAACAGCTGAATAATGAAGTGCTACACAATGCAATTGCAAAGAGCGAGACCACTGAGTGCTGCAGCAGGTATAGTTAGAAAAATGCTTATCCTCTGTTGCATCACTCACTATAGAGTTCCAAACTGCCTCTGGTAGCAACATTAGCACAAGAACTGTGCGTCAGGAGCATAATGAAATACATTTTCCATGGCCGAGCAGCTGCACACAAACCTAGGATCTCTATGCACAATGCCAAACGTTGTGGTTGAAGCCTCTGGACTCTGGAGCAGTCCAAATATGTTCTCTGGAGTGATGAATCACACTTCAATACCTTGCAATTGGATGGACAAATTCGAGTTTGGCATAACACTACCTGTTGAAATGCACAGTTTCAACCGTATAGCTTGGTGGACAAAGGATAATAGTCTGAGGCTTTTTTTTTCTCTTAAAGGATTTGATGTTGGGCCCCCTAGCTCCAGTGCCAATTGTAATGCATCAACATCCAAAGGCATTTTAGACAATTGCATGTATCCAACTCTGTGGCAGCCCTTGCTAGTTCTAGTATGACTGTACCCTTGTACACAAATCAAGCTCCATAAACACATGGTTTGACAAATATATAAATGATATATTTTTCTTATACTTTTTTTTATTTATTTACTTTATTTTTAGCCTTTTATTCTATTTCTATTTTTCATGTTTAAATGTTGGACAGTCAAAAAAAACATTTTACTGCATGTCGTACTCTGTATGAATGTGTATATGACAAATAAAATTTGAAATGGAATTTGAAATGTGGTTTGGAGAACTTCCAGTGGCCTGCACAGAGCTCTGACCATAACCACATTAAACACCGTTGAGATGAATTCGAATGGCAATTCTAAATTGTAAAAAGGAGTGGTGCTGAAGCAACTTTATATTGACGTGTATGGTTTTGAAACCGGATGTCTTCCAAGCTGATTGAGATAGTCAGGTGTCCATATTAGCAAAATACTGTGTCTACTAACATGGTTTTGAGAGGAGGAAAGAAACCTGAAAACACATGGACAAAAGAAGAAACCACTCAGACAGTAATCTAAGCTCAGGATCAAAATCATATATATGATTTTGATCCTGAGCAATTAAATTAAAAAAGTTAAACTTATTATATAGATTCATTACACAGACTGATATATTCTGAGTGATTAGTTCTTTGAATTTTTATGATTATAGCTTACAGCTAATAAAAATCCAAAATTTAGTATCTCAGATAATTTGAATATTGTGAAAAAGTTCAATATTGGAGACTCGTGGTGCCGCACTCTAATCAGCTAATTAACTTAAAACACCTGGAAAGGTTTTTCAGTCGGGTTCAGGCTACACAATCATGGGGAAAGACTGCAGAATTGACAATTGTCCATAAGCTGATCATTGACACCCTGCACAGGGAGGGTACTACACAAAAGGTCATTGCTAAAGAAGCTGACTATTTACAGAGTGCTGAATCCAAGCGCATTACTGGAAAGTGGAATGGAAGGAAAAAATGTGGTAGCTGTGCAGCTGGAGTCAATGCTTCAAGAGTCACCACGCACAGACAACTGTTGCATTCCTTGTCGAACCACTTTGGAATGGAAGACAATGTCAGAGGTGTCTTACCTGCGCTAAGGACAGAAAGGACTGGACTGTTGCACAGTGGGCCAAAACCCTCTTTTCAGATGAAAGTTAATTTTGCATTTAATTTGGAAACCAATATCCTAGATTCTGGAAAAAGAGAAAAGAGGCACATATTCTAAGTTGCTTGAGGTACAGTATAAAGTTTGCACAGTCAGTGGTGATTTGCATAATCATGTCATCTGCTGGTGTTGGTCTACTGTGCTTTATCAGGTCCAAAGTCAGCACAACTGTCTATCAGGAAGTTTTAGAGCACTTCATGCTTCCCTCTGCAGACCACCTTTATGAGGATTATGATTTCATTTTCCAGCAGGACTTAGCACCTGCCCACACGGCCAAAAGTACTAATACCATTGTTAAGAGGAAGCTGCAGGACACCAGACCCAATGACCAAGGCCGTGATCAGAGCAACCTAGGCTTCTATAACACCTTAGCAGTGCCACAGACTGATTGTATCCATGCCACACCACATTTGCAGTAATTCATGCAAAGGGAGCCCAGACCAAGTGTTGAGTGTATTGTTCCTACTTTTCAGTAGTTCAACATTTCTGTTCTTTTATTGGTCTTAATATTCAAATTTTCTGAGATAGCAAATTTAGATCTTATATTAGCTGTCAACCATACTCATCAAAAGAGAAAGAAGTGCCTGTCCGTGTTTTTATTTATATATAGGGATGTGAAAATGATCACGTTTTCTCATTCATTTGAACTTATCCGAGTTCACATCTGTTTCCTCTTTCGGCTGCTACCGTTAGGGGTCGCCAAAGCGTATTATCCGTCTCCATACTACTGTCCTCTACATCTGCCTCTTTCAAACCAGCTACCGGCATGTCTTCCTTCACCACATCCATAAACCTCCTCCTTGGCCTTCCTCTTTTCCTCCTTCCTGGCGTCTCCATCCTCAGCATACTTCTACCGATATACCTCAATCCCTCCTTTGCACATGTCCAAACCATCTTCCTCACTTTGTCTCCACAACGTCCTACATGCGCTGTCCCTCTAATAAACTCGTTTCTAATCCTGTCCATCCCAATGAAAATCTCAGCATCGTCACCTCCTGTCTTTTATTCATAAACATTTATTGTGTAAAATATGAATTTAAGCCCCCGAAACTTGGGTGGAAAATAAACCCTGTGAAAAAGAAATGCTTTTCCATTTAGATTGTAATGCAAAAATCAAAACCAAAAGGATTTCATGCTTCACCTGGTAGAATCAAGATTTGTTTGTTCACATTTGAATATGGACAAGGCACAAATCCAGTGTTTTAAATATGCACAGTGGGAAAGAAATCCATCACACCCAGAAAACTATCTGACACAGTAAGAACAGGGTCTTTTAAACAGCCAGATCCGCGCTGAAGCGTAACAAAAACATTCACGGAAGAGAAACGGCTTTGAATTGACAATCGTGACACCTGATACCAGGTCTGAATAAACGAGTCCATAAAGGCTGTCTGTCCCACGTGAAAAGAGCGGGGATGCGGGGTAACGCGATGCCGCGCCTTTAAAACGCCGCCCGCCCGCACGCGTTAAGAAGCGCGCGGATGCTGGAGTGCACCTGCTACGTGTTAACGCACCTGTCGGAGCTTCCGCACGCCGTTTCTCAGCACTTCCTCTCCATTTAAATGAAGAAGCCTGAAAGCGGCCATTCGTTTTCTACTCGTGCCGAAGCAGCAAGGAGTTAACCCAGAGGGCTCATTGATCGGCCTGAACCGCCGCAGGAGTGATAAAAGACGGTGCTTTATGAGAAAAAGTGCAGTTTCCGGTTGATTTCGTTGCACGGCTGGGGACGCGGTAGTGCTGGTCGGCAGGATGCCGGTGCAAATTCCGGACGACGCAGATTTCGCGTCTTTCAAGGAGCAGTGTGAAAGCGACGAGAGCTGGACCCAGCGCTACAACAAAGCCGGAGTGACGGTGTGGTGCCGAGACGAGGAGACCAAGACGGTACAAAAACTTAAGGCAAGTGCTTAAAAACGCGTGGGCTTCTGGGTAACCCTGCATTGCGGAGTCCATAGCGTGTACAGATACCATATTTCCTTTTCATAATGCGTAAAACAACAGCGCCTCAAATACCGCATGTCTTCTGTTTTACGTTTTATAGATGTTATTTTGTTAATATCGAACATCTTTGTTAGATATTATGCAAAACATTTCAAGTGCACCAGATGGTACGAGGCTACAGTATATCAAGATTTTTCGAATAGATATTTAATTGATGTTCATTAATGGTTAGACTTAATGTTTTCATCAGTGCCCAGGAAAGATTTATAAATAATCAATATTTTGGTATAAGCTGTTGTTGTTGTTGTTGTTGTTGCTGTTGTTGTTTGGCTACACACATCTATCCGATGTGTCTTTTCAGCAAATCAGGAGTTGAATTTAACCATGGGACTGCTTTGTTCGTTGTACGCATGCCCAAAAATAGCTACTTCATCATCTGACAACAGTTGTACCTTTTACTGTATCATTCCCTGTGTCTCATCTCTTAACCAGATTTCAGTGCACGAATGCCAATTTACAGTTAAGTTCCCCATTCTTTTTAATAAGCAGCATGCCATGTACTGAGAAAAAGGAACAACTATAGTTCCCCTGCCCATAGTTAACCTATAAACATCTTGTTTTCAGGCCACCTCCTAATTAAATTGGACCCCATTTTGTTTGACACTTAAATAAGTACGTGGCTGTTGAATTGGATGAATTCGGACATGCAGAAGGTGATTCCTGGAGAGACAATTAAGGCGTGAAGAACGTGGATAAAACGATCCAACGACCATAAAATAGTATGGTCGCGTTCTGGTTCACTATGATTAGACAACAGCAAGACATTGACTTAGTTAGAAAACCTTTATAAGTAAGCATCGAACTGTTAAATAAGCTTTACTTTTAGATGCAAAGAGATACCAACAATGTAAATGATAAGAACTCAAATCTGTGTTCAGCAATGTGTGCTTAGTTTCCTCTATGATATTATAAGTGTTAGAATACAGTATAAAATATTCATATTTATAAAAAAGATCCTTCGTCTGTAAAGCCTCTCCAATCTAACTGATGCAGGTGAAAAGGCTTTGTTTGGGACTCTAGGTTAAGATCTGTATCCTGTGTCAGAATGATGAGATGGAAAGTTAATGAGATTGTCAGGTGAGATAATGGGATTGTCAGACACACTATAATTAGCCTTATTTTTGTATGTTCTCATGTTCTGGTTTAAGACTTTATATTTCCTCAGCAGTGATCCAAAATGGTTTTCTTACTGAAAATGTGACAAACGAACACTCATGTTCATGGTCCATTAACAAGGGAAAAACAAAGTTCAGTGCATACATATGCAAACAGGTCGGGCTTGACTGATTCAGCTCGTGCCACATTATCACAGATGAAAGGCTCATCTGTACCTGTGAGACGCGTTGAAAAATTAAGAGTGGAAAACCGTGGTAACGGCAGGCTCGGAAACCTGATTCCCTCCTGTTGGTTTACACGTCTCAGACTTTTTTTTTTTTTTTTGGCTTGCAGACCTGCTGACCTTATGATGGCAGTCGAGTCCCATGCAATGTGGCAACTACTGACAAAAGTGACAGTACAACCAAAAAAGAAGGAAAAAATTAAAAGATGATGGATCCTTATTAATAATTCATTTGTCTTTCCGGAGCACTGAAGTGCTCCTCACTGTGAATAATTTACGTGCTGAAGGCTTTGACGACATTTCATTCATAGAGAGCAAATAGAGCTTGTTGTGGATGCCAGTGGAAATGGGGATGGCCTGCTCACACTAGGGTTCGAGAGGGGGTGTAAAATAAATTATTTACCTGATGTTAGGGATAGAGACGATTAGATTACATGGTTACTTGCCTTCCAGGCCCATAAAATATCTGATCACATTGCACTCAACACTTTCAAAGTCTTACATGACTGACAGCTCTTCAGAAACCAGGGTAAGGAATAATAGAGGTGAGTTTAGAATAGATAGGCTTCATTCAGCACAAAATAGAAATGAATACTCTCAACCCAGCTATGCTTTAACATAGTCAAGGTCTTTTCTCTTGGCGTTATTAGTTCATACTGTAACTCGGGTCTTTAGACATTTATTGGAATGATTTGCTAAACTATTACAGATGTATGGCCCAAATTCAAGACTAGCACAAAACCAGTGGAAGAGTGAAAACCAAAGAAACACAAATAGAGATTTCTCTGTGAATCTTTTCTTTTTTTTTCTAGATGAGAATTGTGTGCAAAGACGTCTGTGCTGAAACATTGTATGATGTCTTGCATGACACAAGCTACCGGAAGAAATGGGACAACATGATCGACACATTTGATATTGCAAGACTGACAGTCAATGCAGATGTAGGATATTACTCATGTGAGTCATCACAGTATTTACTTTCCTTTTTACTCTTCTATTTACTCCTGTTCTATATTTGCCTACTCATTGGCTCACTTGCCTGCTCAGTGGCTCAATAAAACATTCATAAATTGGTTTAACCTATTATCCTGGCCTTGATGCAAAGGAAAGAATACAAATCGTGGACTTGGAACACGTTAGTAGTAGCAGTGGACAGATTAATGGCTGAAATCTTCTAGAGAAAACTTGCTATAACTCAATTGTGCTTTGTCTGACTTCCATTCAGTAAACTGTACAGCTTTAACGGGCTGATGAATAATAAATTGTGTAAGAGTTATAATTACTCTACATAAACATTATAAATAGCGCTACATAATTTTTAAAGTACCACACAGTGTGAGATAAAGTGGCAAATTTAGCTGTAGACAGTTTTATTTTTTAGACTATTGTATAGATTGGACAAATCTAGATATGTTGGTTTAGTGCGGGGGTCGGCAACCCGCGGCTCTAGAGCCGCATGCGGCTCTTAAGCGCCGCCCTAGTGGCTCCCTGGAGCTTTTTCAAAAAAAATAAAAAATAATAATAATATAATATTATTTCAGTACGATATAAATTAATAAACATTCTTAACGTTTTTCAACGTTGTAAAAATGTGTATAATAAATATTTAATTTCAACATTTCTGTCAATGAAGATTTACGTCAAAAAAAAATACATAATACATTAAAATTATAATGGAAGTTAAACTTAAAACACCATCGTACAGCAGAGTAGTCACGTGGTGCGTCATTCTCTCCAGGATGCGCTGCAGGGAAAATAAACATTTAATCATGAATGCTCACTATGTATTTGTAGCCTACTTATCATTTTGATACTAAGGGGGTAATATAGACGCTTACATTACCTTCATTATAAGGCTTATATAAGGCGTTTAATTTTTTGCGGCTCCAGACAGATTTTTTTTTTTTTTTTTTGGTCAATATGGCTCTTTCAACATTTTGGGTTGCCGACCCCTGGTTTAGTGTCTCAAAATGCAGATTTCAAAGTAATTCATATTCAAGGCTAATTCTGGAGCCACACTTGATTTTACATCAGTTTCAAAATATTTAATCATGTCTTTTCTGTTTAAAGGGAAATGCCCGAGTCCACTGAAGAACAGGGATTTTGTCACCATGCGTTCATGGCTTCCTCTAGGCAAAGACTACTTGATAATCAACTATTCGGTCAAACACCCGGTATGTCAGCATGTTCTCCGGTCTGGAAGCAGTACAGATGTTTTCTCTTTATAAATGTGTTTGGCAGAGTCAGAGTTACAGTATTGTGTATTGTGCAAACTGGCATGCACTGTAGAACAGCTGTCTAGGCCTAGAGTAGACTGAAACAGAAGAAGCCGCCCTGGCCAGTGGGAAAAGTCTGAGCTATTGAGTAAATAGTCGGGTGATCCGATCCCTGTATCTTAATTAATAAGTAACCCGTCTCGTGTCCTGCAAATGGTTTTTTTTTTTTTTTTTGTTTTTTTTTTTTTTTTTTTTTTGTCCTTGGACAAAATTGTCACACGAATGAATTATGCAGCTAGGTTAAATTAAACATGTAGTCAATTAATCTCTGTTGGTGTAATTGTTGTTTTGATACTGACCAGCGAAATTCGGTTATCTTGAAGTCTTTCAGACATTTCTAAAGGGGGGGGCTTTAGTTTCCATTTTGTTTCCCCGTTTCAGAAATACCCACCAAAGAAAGACTATGTCCGAGCCGTGTCTTTACTCACCGGATACTTGATCCAGTCCAATGGCGCAAACTGTTGTACTCTTTACTACTTGACACAAGTAGATCCAAGAGGTGAGTGGTTTTCATCTGCTTCAAACTGTATTCTTTAAAAAACTGTATATGTGAACCATTGCATTTCCTGTAACAGTACAGGGAAGTTTTGTCATGCATGAAATGTTTACATGAAACACCATAGCTGGGTAAAGTTTAGAAATGCTCCATTTTGTTCGCATAACCTTTAATAATCAAGTTTAAACATTGTGTACACTACAAATGCGTTACATGATATGGCCTTGTGCTGCACTTGCACATTAAGACTTTTACAGTTTGAATTATACACAAAGAAGAGATTGCATAAGTAGTGTTGAGTTTCTTGGCCCAAAAGCATATTCAGTCCCCTCTGTATTATGTGTGTCGTAGTATTGGAACGGCAAGGACATTCTTTTTGTTTTTGCGTTATAGAGAAGACATTTAGGTTTGGGATCAAAAGAGGAATAGAGCATAATTACCTTTCATTTCCTGATATTTAAAACTTCAAACATGGCACTTTTTGTGGCAGACTGTGGTGAAATGCAAGCTAGGTTAAGGCTTGGTGATTGACTTGGCCTCTTAAACCTTTTTTCCCTTTATGAAGTCCTTTGTTGTGGGTAAATGATACTTTTCTTCCAAATGATTCTGACTGCATTTCTCTGTTAATTCTCAGACCGAATGTTTCAGTAAATTCATGACTGAATTTATTCAGTCATGAGTTTTATTTGGTAGAGGTTACTCTTATTTCCACAGAATTTTTTGGGCTCATCTGTATTTCTGTGTGAATTCGAATCTTCTGAATTTCTACTGATAAGAGGTTTGCTTCTTGTTGTATGGCCTCTATATTTCTGTTCTCAAACTTTTTTCTTTTTTTTGATTGTGAATTGTGATACCTTCACCCCTGCTCTGTTGTTGGTGATGTTTTAGGGTTGTTCTTCAAGTTATCAGTGTTCATCATCAACTGCTGCTATTGTCCTTGGATGACTTTTTTGATATGTGGGAGTTGATACACCAGTGGTTTGTTGTATTTGCTATGTCCAGTGCTTTTGCAATGGCTGATCACTTTTCCCGCTTTTCTCAGCTTCAAAATGGCTTGCTTTTTTCTATAGGCAACTCTGCGTGGGTTGGCCCTTTTTAACAACAAATCCAGCCTTCAGAGGTGGTCCAATACTATTTGAGGAGACTGTATATGCTAGTATATGTTAGGTATAAATCTTAGTATATATCTAAACAGAGGTATTTTTTTTTTTTTTTTTTTACCATTACAGGTTCCTTACCTAAATGGGTAGTAAACAGAGTGTCTCAGTTTGTGGGACCAAAGGTAAAGTATTTTAACACACTTCTGTGACTGTATACTCAGAGAGGATTATTGAATAACTATAATAACTAGAATTACATTTGCACAAAGTACAAGAAATGCAACATTGAGGTATTAAACATACTGATACTTATAGAAGGCAATTATTTAGTATGTAAGATCTTTTAAAATGGGAATGAATAAGCAGTATATTTTCAAGAACTGGTTGCTATGGTCCTTTGCTGTCCTCTAGTGGTCATAAACCGCAACCACATTCATCTTTTTTTATGTTTTCACCTATAAAATATATGTATGCCTCTCTCTCTCTCTCTCTCTCTCATTCATATATATATATATATATATATATATACACACACACACACACACACATCTTCTGCAGTTCTTTTGCACATAGAACAAAAAATAAATAATTATATATATAGTAATAATCTATTTCATCTATAGACTTATCTAAGTAATATATACTTATTAAAATTAGTATGATATTTTAAGTCATTTTAGCCTATTTTTCAAAATATTCTTATAAATTATATAAGACTAATTGTAGTGTCACTTGTATGTGTGTACACACACACAAGTGACACTACAATTAGTCTTTTAATTTGGGTGATCCATACAAAACTGTTTTGCTCTAACTTTAAATAGTCAATACTGCCCCCAATTTTAGTATTAGTTACTTTTAGTTTTTAATCTTCTAGAGCAGATGACCTTTAATGACCCTTGAGACTAAGAAATATACAATTTTGCCAGAAATGCCTTTGAGTAACAAAGATCTTTGTTGCTCCATAGGCCATGAGGAAGATCTACAAAGCATGCCTGAAGTACCCTGAGTGGAAAAGGAAGCATGACCCTAACCTGAAGCCATGGATGTACCCAGAGCAAAACACGCTGCCATGCATGAGTGCTTCCGAGCTCACTGTGCAGAGAGCAGATTCACTGGAGAACATCGACGAGAGTGGTCTAAATGAGGAAAAGATCCAGCAGCACAGTGAAGATGAGGAGACCTAAACCCCCAGACTCTTACATGAGCGTGCATGTATGTGTGAGGAATTGTTCTACAGAGTATGACTTATTAGTTTTCAGCTGCATCTTATGCATGCTTTGCTATGCATTTCCGATTACCATAATGGTGCTCCTTTCAAGGTTTTTGACATAATAATGATTGTGACTGTTTGCACTACCAGTCAGACTTTTATTAGAATTGCACATATTAAAATGAGCTCCCTTACATATTTATACATGAACACAAACAAATTGGCACATTATTGCAGGTAAAATTTAAATGTTTGGGCTACAATTGCAATGCTTTTTCAGTTGCGTCTTATGTGAGCATTGGTTTTGTAGTGTGTTTTATGGCTCCATAAACAGTCCGGTCTTTTTCTCAATTCAATGACTGTGAAATGTCACATTTCCAGTACTGGTTTCATCTGGGCATTTACACTCAACCTGCAGGAAGTGAGAGTTCTCCAGAGCTCTGTGGCTGGCTGCAGGGATTTTCACTTCAGTATCTTTACCTATGCATCAATAAGATCTCAGGAGTTGTAAAAAAAAAATAAAAATAAATTAATAAGCAGTGCTGTTTACTTTTCTCAAACTTACATTAGGTGTGTTTGTATCTCCATGGTCACTTTTTCCTATTCATATACGAATAAACATCTTTATCTTGTATTTTGGGAATGATTGTCTGCATCTGTGTAAATGTTCCATGGTCTCAAATTAGACTGGAGCGTACATGCTTTCTATTAGACTCGCACATTACGAGCCAGGTCTGCTTAAATATAGTTTTTACTGTAAATGTTTTTGCATATACTGTTTACATCTAGAGAACCATATATGGTTTGGCTGAGCCTCTGAAAAGTTGTATTGTTTTGAGGTAATATTGCAGTCTGATCCAGACTTTTAGCCTCTTCATTTTTAATTAATATTTTATTGCGATTTACAAAGACTGTTGAGACTGACTAGTACTTTTGAAATTTGTGTAAAACATTAACCCAAAGAGAATTTGATTTTCTTTTTCTCCTCTACTTGGCAAGAAAGGGAGGCCTGTGCCTGCCTCCACTCTTCCATCCAAAAGTCTACAGCTGGCCACCACTCCTCAAACTCTCCATTGTCTCCCACACTTCCTGCTTCCCATTTGGTGCAGTTCCTGCCTGCATCAGTCAGATTGTTCTGCAGGGAAGGAAACTGCACAAGTCAGGCCTCTGATTTCTCACAACACACTTCTGTTACTTTTACAGCATTTATAAGTTTCTTCATATCCTATTTTAAAGTAATCTATTTTCTTAAATAAAGTGTATATCCTATGACTGTGATGCAATGCAATGATTCTCATTGTTGACATCCAGTTGAATTTATGATGTTTAGACAAATTCATACAAATTTGTTCATAGCAATTATTTGAATTACAGTACATTACAAGATTGAATTCTTTGTGACTGTCTTTTTCCAACTTTATCAGTCTTCTCATAATTTTCAGAGAAAAAAGGCTATATGTCTGATACTATTAAACTGATTGCTAAGAAAATATAATGCCTGGCCAGTACAGGCATACTTTACAGTTTTTTTTGTTTGTTTAAAAAAAAAAAAAAAAAAAAAGTATATGTATACTTAAGCTCCAGATGGCTAAGTTTGCCAGTATTCATAATTTGATGGAAATGTAAATCCTAGCAAAGGATAATGATGACAGTGCAATAATATAATATTAATTCTAAATGTGATTGTTCAAATCTTCTATTTTTAAGCTGAACAGTATATTTCTTTCAATATTTATTTAAGACCAAAACTGTCACAAAGGACTCACAAGTTTATATTCTTTATTTTATAATTGTGGAGCCAGTGGGATTTAGCCCTTGCTTAATCTCAAACCAAAGAAACTTTAGACTCTTTAGTCCTTTAGTCTTTTGGTCTCGCCAGCTTGTTTACCTCCTCACCTGTACTCTGTGTTCAACAGACTACCAACTATCAGATTTCACTGAAAATCTTATAGATTGCCAACTAGCTCTACAGCTTTGTTTATGTCTCAACTAATCCATATTAAATTTATACTGTCACTGAAATAGGATGAGTGAGAAGAGTAGCTCTCGCTCTTTAGTTTTCAGGAGCTAACACCAGGTCCTGACCATTATCTTTTGTTTGAGATGAAATATTTTCTCGTTTCATCATTCTAACCCTGCCAACTGTGACACCAGACCACTAATTAACCACTGACTCCCCACTAGAAGAACAAACATACTGCCAAGACAGTGGGTCCAGGAATCCTGAATATTTAAAAACAAGCATAATTAAAATGTTTCAGGGTGTAGACAGCATATTGGACAAACCGAAATACTTGTTTTAAAAACAGATACATCAGCGTAAAAAAATAAAATGAAATAGGCATTGAACATGTGGGATCATGCAGGGCAGCTGAATCCCAGACCCATTCATTGTGCTAGTTGTAGCGATTTCCGAGGTGGCGCATGCGCACTTCTGACTCGGGCGCGCGAGCTTTCAGCGGCTTGTCCCCAGCACTCAGTGACAGAGTTTAAGAAAACAGCAGGCGACTTTACGCGATATTTCTTTCTGCAAAGCGACTTTGCTGCCTGGATTTCGACACGGTCTACACAAGCCCAAGCTTGGAAAATGTAACCCGGCCAAAGAAAATAAGGTAAGAAAGAGAAATAAATGAAAGTCGTATTTAAAAAGACAACCAGTCGAAAAGGACATAACAGGGGGGAGGACTGTTTCTGTCCTGCTTTCTTCATTCTGAGAATCTGAGATTTTTTTCACGGTAAGTAACATCAATATTGGAGTGTATCTGTTATGTTTTCCCCTCTCAAATACTAGTTGTATAAATGTTTAAAAATCTTTTAGACACTTGTTAACGTGGATGAAATGGTTTCTGTTCAGAGTTTCTAAGTTCCTGCGTGAAATCCACTGAAATACAAAGGAAATAAAATGCCACACAAATGGACTTCACGTGGACAGCAGGTCAAAATCTATTTACAGAGAACATACAGATCAACTTTTGGTCTTCTTCCCTTTTCTAAAAAGTATTGCAAATGCACCCTTACTTTTAAGAGCCTTGTTTTTTATGCCAGTGTTCATGATAAACATCATCTCGATGATTATGATTTGTAAACAAGTGCATTTCGAGATGCATGTTACTGTTTGGCTGCACTACAAATAGAAAAAACAAAGCATGGAGCTCATTACAAATGCAGAGTAAATACTGTTGATTGAGCTGTCTCTTGGTATACAGTTTGGCATGTAATTCTCCCAGAGCTGAGTGGGAACTGAGGGGCTGAGGAATGTTTTCAGATCATGCTGAGATACGACTCTCACAATGGATCACTGCAATGTTTCTCCTCGTGATAAGGGTCTGCGTGGAATGAACGACCTGTTGATCTCATTGGAAGGAGAAAAAAAACACAATAAAAAATGTAGTCCATAGAATCTAATCATTGGTTTTATTTTGACTTTTGCTGAATGCCTTGTTTGCGACATGTCACAACAAGTGTTTGTGTGTCTGGTTGCGTTCCTGGAAACAACGACAGTTTGCCATTACATGTACACAATCGAAGCATTTCCTTATGTTTTATAATTCTTTGAAATACTGGTCAGTTTATAGGACTTCAGGGCAGTTAAATGGATGCTGTCAAGAATGCATTTAATTTTGTATTTTCATTTTTTTTTTTTACATTTTATGCATGAGGTTTTACAGCGGAGGGTTCGGTAGAATGTCATGATGTGTAGCTACACTCGTAAACCGTGTGCTTTTACAAGTTATGTGCAAAGACTTCATCTGGGGTGTCAAGTGGTTTCAATAAATTCCTGTTTGAGAACCTGTTTTTTTAGAACTATGTTGCAAGTCATTTGTACTGGTTAGTGTTCTGATGAAATAATAGCTGAGAACATAAAGCAGTCTGGGGTTCTTTGTAGTATGCCAATATAGACAATTTAAACAAACAACTCGATGTCAATTTCTAAATGTGTACTTATAACCCATTACAAAATCAATTTGCAGAATAGTGCAGTGTTTAGTATTTTTAATGCATAAAAAAACGTTCAAAAACATCTGTAAACCCGTACCCTTATACAATTGGATGCAAAATGCCATTAAATGTCAAACGTGATAAAGAGCGTGTTAATGTTTGTAAATCAAATTTAACTGCTAAAGTTAATCATATATTTTACAGGTAAACATAAGCAGGGACGTATTAAAACACCAGCTATCAAGGCTGTAGCTCCAGGCTATGCACCTCAGAGAGCACCTACATTGCAACATATTTACAATTGTATTGTGATTAAAATGATACGAGTGATTGATGATGGCATGGTCACCTTACATCAACAGTATTCCTGTTTAATCCTAAAGCTCTGGTTGCGTGCAGTTTTGCATGATTTCCTTGTGTTCATGTTGATTTCCCCCAGGTTTTCTCCTACCTCCAAAAATATGCCAGTAGGCGGATTGTCTAAGTTATATTGTCCCTAGGTATGAATGAATGTGTAAAATTGTGTATTTGTGGTGCACTGCATTAGACTTTCAGAGTGTATTCTGACCTCAGACACATCGTTCCCCAGGTAGACTCTGGATTCAAAGTGACCTGACCAAGATAAAGTGGCTACTGTAATCGAAACAATATTTTCATGTTGTTTAACATGCAGACTTGCACGATACTATGCGACACATCAACCATATGCTAATTATGTTGTACTTTTTGACATTTTTCTGTATTCTAAGCTACAGGATAGAGGTTTTGAGACTGGGACTAGTTGGGGAAAGAAACCACCACCTGAACGCATTTAACTTTAATGTCAGTGGAATGTGATCTACTGAAATCTTGCATAGTCTATAAAATGGTGGTCAGTACGCTAGCATCCAGTTTGTGTAAAAGGTGTCTGCTAGCTTTGTGTTAATTGATAAATAGGATGACTTCTATTTAGTTGTCCCAAGGTCAAATGACAGTTTGTTGGATAATTAAATAGTCAAGTAGTCAAACCTGTGTTGGGTCTGATAAATTAGAGAAGGCCATTTTAAAAGATTTTCTAGTTCAAGACATTTAATGACATCTTTAACCCACAATAACCATCACACCCTTGTGGCGGGACACTCGTGGTTTGAAATGTGCTGAAAATCTTCCCAAGCCACTATTTTTAGTATCTGTTTTCTTTCACTTCCTGTCAACACTGTACTGTTTAAACAACATTACATAACCATATGAGATTTAACCGTTGGCTTATGATTATGTTTTGATTGTGACATCCTTTTGTCAGAGTGTGATGATGGAATAACTAAACTTAATAATTAGATAGATAGATAGATAGATAGATAGATAGATAGATAGATAGATAGATAGATAGATAGATAGTCACTTTATTCCTTCAGGGAAGTAAAAAGTATGCATTATAAATCTCTATAATATAGAATAAATATATAAAAAGCTTGCACTTATTTTCAGTAGTCAAATCAAGAAGCTTTTATTGTCATTTCAAATGCATGCAAGCATGTTATCTGATATCAGTTAGCAGGCTGATTCATGTATTCTGTATCTTTCTTTGGAACTGATTCAACTTTTTCAATCTAAAGTGTCAACAATTTGTTCATGATTTTGAAAAGTAGTGAGCTTTCATGATTCTTAAAAACATACTGAGGTATAGAGGTATTCTAAAAGCATTTCTATTACTGTCCTTTTATTATTGTTATATATATATATTTTTTTTATTATTATTATTTATTATTATTATTATTATTATAATTTGTAAAAATATAAGACACACTCGCTGTAAGCCTTCGACAGTAAATGTATTTGATAGTTTGAGTCTGTATGGAAAATCTTGGTGTATGACCTTGTGTGAACATCAGACATTGGGTTTTTGTGAAACTTTTTACACACAACTCTATTTAGCTGAATGCTCAAAGCCAAGATTGAAAGCAGAGTTTATTTATTACAGTGTAACGCTCAGAGTGACATGGCTGAGCAACAGGCTAGCATATAACCACACACTAGTGTGTTCTGTCATCTCAGCAACGCTGTTTTGGCCGGATCCGAACAATGACATATTGTGTCACACAATAGTGCTTCACTGTTATTTATACACACCCCCAGCACCCTGCATCCCAAATGCCTCCTTCAGTCCCCTGTTTCATATGGCAGCTTTGGACTCTACAGCTTCCACTAATTGTTCCCACTGGAAGCTCTGCGACGTTTGAATAGGATGTGCAAGAGGAAGATGTTTATGGATGTTTTTCTTCTTTTGGTTGCTTTAGAACTGACAAGGCAGCAGCTTCAGGTTATATAGGGAATGCTGTGTGATGCAAATGGGCTTGACTCATTGTTAATATGGAGAAAGAGAATCTTTACCAAGTGTGCAGTGAAGTCAACTATCATCACTTAGATTATTTGTACAATGCTGTGTTTCTTTAGGACTGTACAACACGTGGATCAAGCCAAATGATCTGGTTACTTGGAGATGACATGCTTAAAGTCTATCGATACTGCTGTGGTACATAAATATATCTGTAGTTATGGAAATAACATCGTTAACATTGATTATTTTATGAATATTTATAGATACATAATAAAATGTTTAGACATGCTGTTATCTATTAAGGCCAATGTTGTAATGTTAAGTTATTAATGATTAAATCTGTACCACCAAGGTCCCATACAAGATGAAGCTGAAACTAAACTGAATGAATGAAAAAATATTTAATACTGTATTAGTGTGTCTGTAGGACATGTGTTGCACTGTTATGCCCTGTAACATATTAACAACACTTAGTAAACCCTTGATGTGCCATAGTTAAAGATTGACTTGCTTTATTTTAAACAAAATGTCCATTTGTTTGCTCCAATGAATCCTCTTTTTAAATCACACAGAAATACTGATCTGGAATACTGAGTATTGTAGTTCTAATTATTTCAAAGTGCGCTGTAATTTGTTAATGTAATCTGTTCATTAATTAATAATTAGTCTTTGAAATCCAGGTGGCTCATAGTGGCCCAACACCTTTCTAAGACTCTTAGGGTTGTTTTACTTTACTTTGCTTTAATTTGTTCATGTAATCTGTTCATTAATTAATAATTAAAGTAAAGAAAAACAACCCAAAGTGTAGGCCAAGGTCTAAGGTGTTAGGCCATACACCATTCTATGGAGTTTTGTGATAAGCCAAATCATCACACAATGTGTATCTTTTTCATAGTCGGTGAGAAAGTCAGAGACCAGGTTAAAACCAGCGCTCCTTCCAGTGTGTCAACTGTTTTGAAAGATTTCCGATTTAGAATTGAGAATTAAAATTAGTTCTTAACTTTTCCATTTACAATAGTTAAAGAAAAGTGTCATTACTTATGCACAAGTGATTTTCCTGTTTATGTGCTATGCTATAATAAGATGCTATTTATAACCAGACACGTGAAACTTGCAAAGAAAAAGGAAAGAATCTTTGCGTGGAGACATTTCCAGGTCTTTCATTATTGCTTAAAACCGAGAGTGTGCGGTCTTAATAAGTGGCTTATATCACGTTTGATATATTGGCTTTAATACGGAAAACAAAAACGTTGGTTGGCTTAAAAGTTGGCCTTTCAACAATTCTTTTGTCACAAAGAATTTTTCTGACATTGCACAACATGGTAAAAAGAAATCTTCCCTACAATAGATTCTTTCACTAGTTTAGTTCATGCTTATAGGATCTAGTTCTGTACTAGACCTGATTAGATTTAAACACCTATTTAAAAACCTTTTAAAAAATCCTGGCAACTATGAATCAATTTTCATGTTTGTTTATTTTTTAAGGCCATCATTATTTTTGTTTTTAAAATGGTCTGATCTCCTATTTGTATGCAGTAACACATTTTAAGGTGTCATGCCCTCTCTTTAATGTTAGGTTGTGTTGATTCCCAGTCTAGCAGCCCATCAGGGTGTTATCTCTTTTTTTCTTCTTTTTTTTTCCTGTAACGGGAGAGGACGGGCTTGAACTCTTTGAGGGACAGCTGTATCCTGTGTTTTCCGCAATGCTGAGAAAAGCCAGATTGCCTATTAAGATAAATATGGGTGGGCCACGATGAGAGTGTTTCATCAGGATCCAATTTGAGTGTTTATCCCTAGTAAATAAAAATATCAAATAGTAGTTGTTGTTTACGGAAATCATTACACGGAAAGGTCTTTGTGGGTTTTGTGAAGATGGTGTGGTAGGATGCCAGAAATAAGGTTAATACCGTTTGGATGTTTTGTTTTAAAATCCGAGTCCATATAAATTATATATCTACAGCCATTTTTACTTTGATGAGTAAATTAAAAAATTCACTGCATTAATGCTGTGTCGGTCTTTCAGATAGTACTGTTAATGATATTAAATAATATACATAAGGAAAGGATTTATGACTCAAATTATGTCAAATGCTTGTTTGCTCATTGATCCTCGATTTTGCTTAAGACTGGGTTGGTGCACCAGCTAAAGAAAGACTGTTGCATTTATTTCAAACCTTTATTAAGATAAGATCTAAATCTTTTTTTATGGCTATTAAAATGCAAAACTTCCTCATGGTATCATCAAGGATGTTTGTTTGCATGAACTAAATATATCGACTGCATATGGCAACTGTTGACAGCATTAATTTGCAGTATATTAAACCTTTTATTACTTGTGGAATATATGTTAATCGGAACAGCTGAGCATATAACAAGTGTCAAGGGCTGAGCACAGTAACGTGTGCTCTATGCAGAAGTTGTGGTTTTTGGTTTTTTAGCAATGTGTGGCACTTCCTTATTACAAAAACACTGGTGGTGTGCATCTCAAACACACTCTCTAATGTGATGATCTGCTGTGGCGACCCCTAATGTGAGAAGCCAAAAGAAGAAGAGGAAGAAGTTTGTATGATCAAAGTGCTCGTCCAGCATGTAAAACTGATATTAGGAAAAGATATTTCTGTTAGTGCTAGGCCACATGTGTTTATTCATTAACAGTAATAGGCAGTGATGATTGATGTGGTAAAGGATTGGTGAATAAACAAAACAGTAAACTCTATGACTGGTTCATGCTCTAGTGGATGGAAGTCATCAGTTCTGCTCAGGAACTAAGCCTCTTTGCACCTAACCACTTTTGATCTTGATAAATTCTTTTCAGTAGTAGTTGCCTGAGAGCTATTGATTTTCACTGTAGCACATTTCTCAGTTTATAGTGCACTTTACATTCAATAGACACCACATGTATGACTGATATGTGCCTGTGATGACAGGCTTGCAGAAGGGAAACTTGTGCATTGCTAGTAAGACAGAAATTAGACAACTCCCTGCCAGTGGCTTTTCCCAGGTCAGGCTTTATCTGCCTGCTTCATGAGCTTCCGGCCTGCTTGCTCTGCACAGGATCCGGTGTATCAGTATTCTAGAGCCAAAGGTTAGCATCCAGAGTGCAGACAAAGGAAACCTAGGATATGACTCATGGTCCTTTTCAACCACCTCCTACAGTCTGCTTTCTCATTCACCCAGTGTTGTCCAGTAGAAAAAAAATCTATCAAATAAAATGTGTTTTCGCAACTTACCTTTTGTATTGAGAGAAGTGTAATGGGGAAACTATTCTTTTTTTTCCTTTTATGTAGGCTTCTCATTTGAGATTCATTCAAGAGTTATGCACATCCTTTGTTTGTAGTATGACACATCTGATGGGGGTCAAGGTTCCCCCCCCCTCGCTCTAGTAAGAACTCAAGCCCTGTTGCAGTCACCCCCTCGAGGCTTAGATGGATTACACATGCTCTGTTTTTTCCCTGCTCATTGTTGGCATTTTGCCACCTATCCAACCTTGGGATTCTCCTTAGGGTGGTGTTCTCAAGCAACAACAACCTTTGGAATAGAAAAATTAGGATAGTATGTTTCCATATAACCGAGCTCATTCAAATTGTTTGTAGGAAGTGTTTGCAAAAGGGGCCGTTTGGAGTCCTGCCCTCTTCATCACATAGCCTTTTCCCACCTATTGCAAACCCTCTTCCTGAATAGCCTTGGCAAAGATAATGGTTTTCTGAAATGCCCTGGTGTTTGGTGGTTAGGCTTGGCCAAAATAAAAATGTAGTCATACTGGTTGTTACACTGCAAAGCCAACTAGTCAAATTTAGCAGAATTATATATTTTTTTTACCAGACCTTTCAAGCTTTACACATTGAGTCAAGTCAAGTTTATTTCTATAGCGCTTTTCACAACAAACATTGTTTTAAAGCATCTTTACAGAATTTAACAGTTAAGGTGAATGTGTGCATTTATCCCTGATGAGCAGCCATGGTGACTGTGACAAGAAAAAACTCCCTTAAATGTTATGAGGAAGAAACCTTGAGAGGAACCAGACTCAAAAGGGGAACCCATCCTCATTTGGTTGATATCAAGAGTGTGATTATAAATCTTTTAACAATACAGAACACTGGACAGTGAGAACTAACATGAACACCGGAATGTAATTATGAGTATTTTTCTTTCTACATTCTTTTACAGTCATTTGTGGTTGTAAAACTAGGAGCTACAGAGCAACTTATAAAATAGCTCAACATTTGTGATCATCACAGATCCAACACCAGCTTCTCCATGCCAGAGCCTTTAAACACTCAAAGAGGTCCAGTGTCCAAACTCAACATGAAGTGGGATCCAATTGGCACTGTTACGTCTCTAGATGGTTCGGGATGTTTGCTGGTTTGGCATCTACTTCTTTAAAGGTCCACAATCTTCAAAGGTGGGACGTGACTGAGGCTGGAGCAACCTCAGGATGCCTCGGGATGGGGAGAGAAAGAGAACCAGTGGAGAGAAATTAGCGTAGCTGCTGTTCATGATATTAACAGCACAAGTTGATAATGTGCATTTGATCCAATGTACTGGAGCACAAGGTTATGATGTGATGTGTGTTACGTGTAGGACTCGCTAAAAATATATATTTTTAATCTGCACTCAAACTGGGAGAGTGTGTCTGAGCCCCGAACACTGTCAGGAAGACTATTCCAAAGTTTAGGAGCTAAATGTGAGAATGCTTTACCACCCTTAGTGGACTTTTGCTATTCTAGGAACTACTAGAAGTCCGGAGTTTTGAGATCTCAGGACGCGTGACGGATTGTAGCATGTTAGAAGGCTGGAAAGATAATTGGGAGCTAAACCGTTTAGTGTTTTGTAAGTAAGAAGCAGTACTGTTTGGAAACCCCACCTGTGCCACTTATTTTCACATGCCCTTGACTTCGACTCTTGGGATGGGCTTTTCAAAGAACCTAGAGGAATTTAGAATTCATTAATGTGAAGTCAAGTCAAGTCAAGTCAAGAAGTCAAGAAGCTTTTATTGTCATTTCAACCATATATAGCTGATGCAGTATACAGTGAAATGAAACAACGTTTCTCCTGAACCCAGGTGCTACATAAAACAACATAAAACAACAGTCACAGTACAGAAGAACACAGGGCCAGGAACTAAGATCCTCGCCACATAAAGTGCATGTGTGCAACTGGTGCAAACAGTGCAAGAGACAACACAAGACAGTGCAAAAGACAACACAGGACAGTGCAGGACAATACAAAATACACAAAATATAAAAATAAAAGCAGCAGTAGCTCCGCCAGTAAAAACCTGTCGTGACAGGATAAGGTGCAATCAAATCAATCAAAGTTAACTAGTTTAATGAAAATTGTCAGAAAGAGAAAAAAGGCTGAAGACCTTTGTCACAATCAGTTTACAAAAATATTTTTAATTAATATATATATATATATTTTTTTTTTTTAAATGCCTTGACAGCACAAAAGAACTTCCCTGAAAACAGGAGAAAACAGCAAATGCCATTTGTGGTTTAACAGTAATTCAGTAATTTATCGAGTTATTTTTACATGCGCCGCTCAGACTAGCCATTTACAAGATGCTCCTTTGTTTGAGGCATGACATCAGCCTTTATTCTTATATCGCAGTTTTAAGAGGTCTTCAAGATGGACCTCATGTAAATGCCATAGTGATGCATGCTGTCAGTATGAAGACATGTCTCAGTGCCATGTGAACCATATTGCAATTTCTTTGCTGTAGAATCATTGGGCACCACTGGTCATTAATTAATGTTCGAGTAACTTTAGTAATTCGAATACAAAATTATTTACCGCCGATACTTTGTTCAGTCCATTCAACTACACATGGAGTGTTGTGTTTTCCCACGGACCATTAATACTGATGCACCACCTGCCAAACCCGCTGCAGAATGAAAAAAAATAGAGGAACAGGGAGAAAACAGCGAGGGGCCAGGAGAAGATACAGGGCACAGAAAATGACAGAAAGTTTCCAAAGTTTGGGATATTTTCTGAATAAAACATCAAGAAATCACCATACAGTGCGTTTACCTATTTTAAAGTAGTTTGAAATAGATTTTTATATTTTTATTAGATTTTTTTTTTATACATTTGTATTTGCATTTAAAAAGGAAACAAATAACTTTGTAAGAGACCCTTATTTCCGCTTGTATATTGAGTATTGCTCTTTAATAAAGAAAAAGTACTTCTTATCCGATGGATTAATCAGTAGAATACTCGATTACTAAAATAATCGATATTTGCAGCTCCAGTTTAAAATATATGCTGCATGCAAAAAAAGGAGTATTTCGTGTCTATCAGTTCTCACATTACTACAAATTGAGTATGTTAGTGAATAGTAAATGCACACAAACACTAATGGACTGTTTTTGCTTCTATTCTTAGATGAGGAACTGGCATCCTCATCTCCTCTTGGCCAGTGTTTCTGCATTGCATGCAGGCTAATCCCATAGCCCATGTACACTATGGCAACAATTGATTCAGCCTCAGATGCACAAGACCTGTTGGCTTCCATTCACCTTGAAAGATATCTGAACCACTTTAGACAAGCAGGGTTTCTTCTGGCCCGGGACTTCTGTCATGTAGACAATACTGCTCTTAACAGACTTGGAGTGATCGCCACTGGCCACAGGAAGCGGATTCTCAAACTGGTCGAGCACATTCAGCTGATCTGTAAGTATCATAGGACGGACACTGCGCTGGATCGCTGTAACTCAGAGTCAGCCATCAATGAAGTAACTCCTGATGGAAATCTTTCACCTCAAGGAAAAGCAGACACATCTTTTGAATCTCTGCGCAACATTTCAGCACCAAATTCATCTGCGTTTGTGAAACGCTCCCACTCAGCGTGTAGTGCTACCGTTGTGAAGCCTGTCCCGAAACCTAGAACTGTTTTTAACAAAAATAATGTGACGCAGTCTTCTAAACCTGTGCAGCAGGAAGTGCAGCTCTACGGAAGGTCCTCCCAGGATTCTGCTTGTTTTGCTATTCTGGAAGGTTCTTCTGCAGAAGTACCTAGCTTAACCTCAATAGGCCTGAAACAAAGCTTAAGTGAAGAGATCTTAGAAAAAAGTATTTCATCCCCAGACGTTAGTGGACCACTACCTCCAGTACCCCCAAGGGTCAAACGTGGGGCTCCCCCATCCATTGTCAGGGGCATGTCAAGCCAGGCCCAGCAGAGCACTCCTCCACTGCCCCCTTTTCCTGACTCCCCTTCCAGTTATCAGTGTTCTCCTTTCACCAGTGTACCTGGTTCACCTCCTAGCCCTCCATGCTCTAGCCTAGAGATGGTCTCCAATGAAATATACAGTGGCACTTTACCTGCTATTTCACCTACAATCTGGAGCCGCTCTATTCCAATCCCACCGCCACGCCAAGAGCCAAACACATCTGCTGCCAGTAATAGGTAGGGTAATCAGTATTACTGCTATGATTATTATTTCAGTATTCTTAGACCAACTGATACAGGTTTAAGAGTTAACCCATATATTTGTATTTCTACAGCACTTTAAATGACACCTCATCAGAACTGTCTAAACGTACATTGGGTAGGTTCATTGCATTTCCTACTCTAGTTAAATGTCATGAATGCATTGTTCTCTCTTGGTCCATGTAGAATATTGTTTATTAACTAGCAGTTTTGTTTAACACAGCTTCTGCTGAGAACCAGGAGGAAATGATCAGTCCATACTGTGAAACGGTTTTCCATGGCAAGTGGCAAAATAAGCATCCTGAGGTGAGTTTAGAGAACAAGTCGATTATGAAGGAAATAAAATTGTGCATTTATTTATTTCACTGTTTCTCAATTGATCTAATTAATCAGGATGAAAGGCCTCCCAAAAGTGGGGATAAGACTGGAATCAAAGATAATAAACCAGAAGATGATCACAGGTAAACAAGTTTATTTTACGCTTCATGACAGAGCAAGAAAGTATATATCAGATAAGACTGACAGTTTATATGCTTTTATTTAATCTGCCAGAATAACAAAATCATCAATTGAATGTTAAAACCTTCACAGATAATCCTTGATGTGAATAATGATTTATTTGTAGGGATACTGTTATTGGTCTGAATCCATGCTTATTTTACTTGTCCTCATTAAAGATGCTCCAATACCAACATCCAACATCATGAAACCATGTTTCATGAGGTTAGAGTACATTATTGAATGAACAGGCCACATGAAATTTCAGGGATCTGGACATATTTTGTTATTGAAGAGGACAATCGAAGCCAATCAAACTACAAACAGTGCATAAATTCTAGGTTAAGTGATTACTGTTCAGTGATTAATACTAAGTAGATTCTCCATCTCTGCATCAGTATTAGAAAGTTCTAAAAAGATGTACATATGCATTTGTGTACCAGACTGTTTTATATTCTGCTAAATAATTAATTACAATAAGTTTATTTGCACATAACCACATATTGTTGCTGCTTCCCCAGGATTCAGAACCAGTTCAGTCTCAAACAGCAGTCTCGTGGCAGTCCTGGTAACTCCCCAGGCTATAGCACAGTTGGCGAGTCATCTTCAGCCTCACACTCCTTTTCTTTGCCTCCATATAGCCTTTACCCCAGTGAACTTGATGAGGACCAATTTATCTCCCCATATGCTAGTTTCACCTCACTATCTGAGAGGCCTGCACCCATCCTCAATGGCTGGTTGGACAAACTTTCCCCCCAAGGGTATGCCCTGTCTGGGTTCCTGCTCTCCTCCTGTTTCTGCATTTCCTCCCTTCTTGAGGGCTGTCTTTGTCTCCTGTCCATCCTTTCCTGCCGGTTTGTCTAGAACTTATTAACCTTTCTAGATTCCTTTATTTCCTCCTTTTCCTTTGCATGTCTTATTAGAGAATTTGTCAAATTACTTGCATGTACTCTGTGGTCTTATTGTTTGTATTTTTTTTTGCCTGGACGCAGATAATATCTTTGTCAATTTGTTTTTAGGAATTACGTGTTCCAGAAGCGCTATGTAAAGTTTGATGGAAAGAATCTGATGTATTATGGCAGTGAAAAGGTATGCTATATACCAAAGTCATAGTTTTGTCACAAAGAACAATGTTTTATATAACTGAATATTTTATTGAGGAATAATAGTGTTGTGCAACAATGAGGTGAGTTAAATAACTTGGAAATCTGTTCACAGATTAGGCTTCATTTCTGTTTGGACAGTGTTCCTAAATGATAAAGTACTAATATCTCACACTTAAATAACCTGGGAATCCCCTCATTCAGTGGAAAAAAATTTTTTTTTTGTTTGACGTGTTATTCCTTGCACAAAAGGTTTTCCTTTATGTCTTTCCCAGGACACATACCCAAAAGGTGTGATTCCTCTTGGCGCTATACAAATGGCCAGAGCAGCCAAAGACAACAAATTTGAAGTTGTGACGAATCACAGGACATTTGTTTTCCGTGCAGACAATGAAGGTAAACACATCATCCTCCAGGTCATCATTCATTTCCTCTAATACACAGTGTACACAATGCAGAAGCCCCTCCTTCACACTGTTTGGGACACCTTTGTAACAACCACAGCAATCCTATGTGAAGCAAGATCCACAAACACACTTGTTAATGATAAACTTTTTTTTCTACTGTGTTTACAAAATCATTTGATTGAGCTCTGTCTGTGTACTTTCCACAGTGCAGAGAAGTAAGTGGTGCAGTGTGCTGCAGGAGTGGGTGAAGGAGCAGATGGTGTTTGGTCGGCCACGTTTTGGCCCAGGGAGCCACTGCCAGAAGAATGGTCTGTTAGAGCTTAAAGGGATAAAGTCAAAGATCTATGCTGCAATTATAACTGAGCAGATTTGGCTTTATAAGAATGAGCAGGTGATTTACAGTTCATCACATATTTCAGTACAACACTGAGCCCAATCAAGGCACATTTTGTTCTACTCTGTTTCCTTCCTGTAACAGTTGCTTGAAAGCTGTTGAAAGAGGCTTTCTTTGCCAAGGTTTATGTAATCTTCAGTAGCCTTTTTTTGTGATTGACCCTTTTCAGTGTTTTAAGAATGGCATTGGAATTACTGTAATTGAGGCCAGAGGCGCTACAATCCGAGATGGAAAGAACAAAAGCTTTGACCTCATAACTCCTTACAAGGTCTTCAGGTAACTGCTAACCATTACACTTTTCAGTAGTAAATTTTGGGGGCTGTTCCTTTTGATCTAATAGTGGATTATTGCACCAAAACTAGGACAATCCTGTAATTATAGATAAAGCGTATTTTACCCTGAAGCATTTATCCAATAAATACATCAAACTGAACTGGATATATAGTGGTAGTCGACCTTCTTGTCCCTGCAGCTTCACGGCCGAGTCGGAGCGGGAGAAACGGGAGTGGATGGAAACTCTGCAGGAGTCTATCGCAGAGACACTGTCCGATTATGAGGTTGCTGAGAAAATCTGGTCTAACCGCTCCAACAGGGTATGTGCGGACTGCAAAGCCATCAATCCTGACTGGGCTTCCATCAATCTCTGTGTGGTCATTTGCAAGAACTGCGCAGGTATGTGAAGCTGACGGCATGCCTCCAAATCCCAGGTGTCGTGTCAACTTAATGGATTGACTTAGTGTGCCTTATTGTTTTAGTAATTACTTAATATATCTTTGTTTTATCTATGCAGTTATTGGTGTGCAAATGTGAAATTATTTTTCATATTTGGCTTCATGATGTAACACAGTGGTTAGCCAGTGTAGTGGCTTGGAAAATTGACATCGATTTTGAGAGCTCTGGATTGTTTATCCCAGTGGGTGTCTTTGTGTCAAACACTAAAGATATGCGTTGGCTTGGAGGAAGCATATTGGGAAGTCACTGCAGGCAAACAGAGTGAATGGAGCGTGGCGAGTGGTGTATTGACTCTTTTGTTGTGTCTGCCTGCAGGCCAGCACAGAGGACTGGGCACAATGGTGTCCAAAGTGCAGAGTCTGAAACTGGACACCAGTGTTTGGAGCAATGAGATCGTTCAGGTGGGGGTTGCAGGCAGAGGACATGGGTCATGACACTGGCCTTTGCCTTTAAAGTTCTTAACATGATTCCTCTGTAGAAAGATTTTTGAAATGTTTGTGAAATTTGTTACTAAATGACACCAACAAACATTTATGCTTTTTTCTCACTTTAAGAGTAATCCCACTAGAGATTATATTAGGTTATTGATTATGGCACATGCAGTATATATTCTAAACATATTAACTTAAGAATCTGTGTTTGCATGTTTTAGCTCTTCATAATGCTGGGTAATGACCGAGCCAATGAGTTCTGGGCTGCCAGGTTGCCAGCAGCTGATGAAATGGACTGTGATGCTTCTCCAGAACAGCGGAGGGAGTTCATAACCCAGAAATACAAAGAAGGGCGTTTCCGCCACCCTCACCCCAGCTTTAGCACGCAGGAAGAATTACTTAAGGTGAGCAACGACAATGAGTAAAACTGAAAGAAAAATGGAGATGACTGTCAGGTTAAATGTCTTTTAGTAGTAGGTCTGTTTTAACCAAGTAGTAAAAGTATATATATGTATATATACAGTATGTTTCGCAATTCACCACAAGAGCACAAACAATTTTGCATTCCCTCCCTCAGTATTATAATATGATGTGCAATATGCTACTTCATAACAAATTTTTACATGCCTTAAACCTTAACAATGGAAGAGAAAAGGTATTACCTAATCTAGTTACCTGCAACTTAGTCAAGTCATCCAGTGCAATACAAATATGGTTAAACAAATAATGTAGTATACTTTCACTTTAAGATACTGATTCAGTGTGAACTCGTTTTTTGAATTTAACTGTTTTCTTTGAACCACAGTATAATTTCTCACATTTTCTGAAAGAATAAATTATAAAGCTTTAGAGCTTACAATTATATTTCAGTGAATGAAAGTAACGATACAAAGTTACACTTTATAACACTGTTCATTTCTTATATTTATTTACTGCCATGCCAGCTGTACAGGTTAGTGATTTTGGTTGATTAGGCTAAAAATGTAAATATATTGTTTCTGCTTTAAGCGATTGTGTTGACCCTGTTAGTATTCTTCCTCATTTCACAATGAGCAATGGAGCAATGAGGATGTTTTGCTTAAAATAGCCTGACCATCCCTAGTATAATGTCAGTGGTCATATTTTGACTTTAATTATGCTAAGCTATTACTCAAATGTCCACTTGAAATATTACATTGCTGTCTATAGAAAAAGAAAAAGAAAAAAAAGTAGGATTTGCCTAGAACTAGAAAATGATTTGACTTATAAATGGAACTAGTATTTGGACACTGAACTAGAATATCCTGTGAGCGAACAAGCGTTTTATTGATACATTTTGGGGTTTGGTCATGCAGGCACTGTGCACAGCTGTGACTGAACAGAACCTCTTGAAGACAGTCACTCAGTTATTTGCAGAGGCAGAAGCGGCCCGACTCTCCGACTCGAATGGACACGAGAAGCACCTGTCTCTGCATTACCCTTACACACAGGCCTCAGGTTCTCAGGATTTACTTACACAGAAACACACACTGCAGCAGACACATATCTACTTCTACTCCCCCTTAACCACAAACTCTGCAACTGTTATGCATATCACCACCACTGTAACTTTTTATATTTCACTAATCATTCTCAGCATGTAATTTTTCAGCACACACATTCCTTAATTGTATAATCTGTACTACATTTAGTTATTTTTTTTTTTTTAATTGCAGATTCCAGTGTGTATGATGAGATCATGCAGCCAGTCTTGTATTCTGGCTACCTCTACAAGTCAGGCTCCATGAACAAAGGCACTTTATCCCGCAGAACCAGGGAAGGTAGGCGACAATGTCCAAAACGAAGCAGCTGGCAGAAGCTGAGGAGCAGAATGTGCTTTTTCAGAACATGACAGAAAAAAGGGCTTTTCAGGGCTTACTTCACTGATAGGCATATGATTTTAATGCATTAATGCAATGAAATGAGCTATCATATATGCAATGTGTATTTTTCTGTGCAGATAACATAGGCATTTTAATGTTGTTATTCTTATAATTATCATCTCTTTTTTTTTGCATTTAGATTTTCAAAAGTATTGGTGCTCGGTGGAGAAGTCTCTTCTATTTTATGAGTCTGATAGGTGCCATGAGCCCAGCATGAAGATAGAGATCAAAGACATCATCTGTTTAGGAGTTAGCAGGCCTGACTCATGCACCAACAACAATGGTTTCATTGACAGGTATTTATTCGCAAAACAGCGTTAAATCCATAAATAAATAGTTTCAGTAGTTTTGAGTTTATTTGTCATGTTCACAATATGTGACAGTTGTACAGGGGAATGCTTACATACCTGCCAGTGAATAAGAAAAGTCTACACACAGTTCCCATTAAAATGTGCTTTTATGTGGTTTTGAATTGAACCCTGATAGTCTATTCACAGAAAATGGTGTATGTTTAATGGAAGATGTTTAATTATATACACAATTTGTTTATGTGTATATAAATGGATGGGCCTATTTCATATAAAATTGCACATGGAGCAGCAGGGTTCAGGCCGAGACCATATAAATGGGGAATAAACACACATATTAAAGGGAACTAACCAGTGTGTACACTTCCTTTTTCATTCATTGGCAGATATGCCATTTTTCCTGACAGTGCATTAAAGGTAACTTTTTAATAGTTTGCTGTTGTAAGTTGTCACATTGAACATTTCTGGAGCTCCCTTTGTTTTAGGTTTCGATACACTTTCGAACTCTACCTGACATCTGAAAAGCTTGTCCAGTTTGGCTTAGAAACTCCAGAAGCGCTACACAGTTGGGCAAAAGCTATAGGAAAGGTAAACATGAAATAAAATAAATGTGTATATACTGCATATGACCTTAAGCATGTCAGCTGAGGGGTTCTGAAGGGGTCTTGTCTATTCAGGCCACCACGCCTCTGAGCTGCCACTGCTTACTGACAAGGGAGTTTCAGCGTGTAGGCATGTTGCGCTATAAAGCCATGCTGGACCCGCGACAGTGGAAAGAGGGCTTCTTTGTTCTGCAAAAGTCTAACCTCTTCATTTGCCCTGGAAATGATGGTGCTGCCGAGGACATTATTAACCTGAAACGCCTGCAGGAGCTCAGTGAGTCTCTCAAGCCAACTCTGTTTTAGCTGGTTCTGTTCTTTGTATTATGCAGCTACAAGGGGCTAATTTGTAGTTGTTTTAAATATTACAGGTATTGCATCAGAGACTGACAACCATGAAAAGAAAGACATTTTGGTTTTAGTGGAAAAAGGAAGGTGAGTTTTAACTTTGGTTAATTATGACGAATCCAGACAAGCAAACGATCAAAGTAAAAACATTTTGATCGAAATGGTATGTTTGTGTATTCAGGACCCTACACCTAAAGGGCATGGGGCGTACAGACTTTTCTCTGTGGTACACCGACATCCAGAAGGCAGCAGGAGGCAAAGCCAACACGCTGAAGGACCAACAGCTGAGTAGGAATGACATCCCCATTATTGTGGACAGCTGCATTGCTTTTATTACACAGTATGGTAAGGACACTTGTAGATATTAATTTGTTCTTTTTTTTTATGCAAATCTGCATTACATGTACTTAGAGGTACATGTCAAAGCTTGATTATAGCTTATTGATCTGTTTACACTGAACGTATTATCAAATTTTCATAATTACTGAACCGACACACTTATATTTGAATATGAAAAACAACACACTAAACAGAAATATATTTCACTGGTGTAACTGTAACCCTTTGTAAGAAAAATTCGTACTTTTTAAGTTCCGACTTAAGTTAAGACTTCATGTAGAAAGAATGTACTACTTGTGATTTTCCTTAGAAAGCTTTTAAAATTAACTGACTTTAATATCTTTCAAGCTAACTTAGTGTGCATTTGAAGACTCCCTGATAATTGACTCATATTTCTAGGTCTTGGCCATGAAGGGATATACAGGAAAAATGGTGCCAAGTCCAGGATCAAGCTTCTGATGGAAGAGTTCCGGAAGGATGCTCGCAATGTGAAACTCCGCATCGGAGATAATTTCATTGAGGATGTCACAGATGTGCTGAAGAGGTTTTTCCGTGAGATCGATGACCCCATATTCATGGCTGATCTGCACCCGTACTGGAAGGAGGCTGCCAGTCAGTACTTTATCATGGTTATGGGTTTTTTTTGTCGATTATGCTTACAGGCTCTGAACACATCTGACTATTAGGGATATAATATTTCTCTGCATGTCAAGTTTCTTACTGGTTTCTCTTCATTTCCAGAAATATCTAATAAGACGCAGAGATTGGATAGATATAAAGAGCTCATTCGTGGTTTGCCACGAGTCAACCGCACCACTTTGGCTGCTCTCATCAGTCACCTCTACAGGTTGGCTATCAAACTACACGGTTTCAGTATATCATTAATGGTATTGATGGTTTGTGAATGTCTCTATTTCATTCCCTTAATAAAATACATTGTTCTTTTTATGTTCCCTTCATTCAGGGTACAAAAATGTGCCAACCTGAACCAGATGTGCACAAAGAACCTGTCTTTGCTGTTTGCCCCAAGCCTCTTTCAGACAGATGGTAAAGGAGAGCATGAAGTAAAGATTGTAGAGGACCTCATTGACAACTATCTCTATGTCTTTGATGTAAGTAGAAAAACTTTGATCCAGTAGTTTGCAGCACTGAAGGACCTAATGTAACAGTTTACAACTTGTTGAAGTAGCTGGTACTGGAAGCAGTGGAGACTGGAATAATCTTACAAAATTTTCTACCAACAAAAATGTCACAGGATATAACTCGTCTAGAGTGTTTCTCTTTAATGTTGTTTATTTGAATGATTAGCCTCAAATGTGCCTTTTACTAGAAAGCACATGAGCAGCCCTAAAGTGTCCTGTCATGTTCTTTGATCTTTTTTCTTGTTGTACTGCCCCTTGTATTAGCATGACAGTCATGTGATGTCTTTGCCGTGTAATTTAAGATTATTTATGTATATTTTCGTTTCTTTTAAAGATTGATGAAGAACACAAAACACAGATTGAACTGGAAATTAGTCTCATCACAACCTGGAAGGACACACAGGTTCGATAATATTTTGATAACTAAACACCAGAAATAAACATAAAAAAAGATGGAAAGTAGTAGTATCCTTGGCCTTAATATGCCATGTCTTATTTGCATCCAGCTCTCTCAAGCAGGAGACTTGATTATTGAGGTTTATCTGGAGGAAAAAACACCAGACTGCTGCATCACTCTAAAAGTAGGTATAGCATAATCTACAAAATAGAGTGAATTGTTTTCCTGTTGAATTTTGTTTTTTAGGCAAAAGATGCAGTTTCAAACTATGACCACATAGTGGCACAAGATCACTGTACACACCAAACAACTTCTTCAACTTCTTCAGTCTGTGTGTTTGTTCTTTCATCTGGCTTCTCTATAGGTTTCCCCCACTATGTGTGCTGAAGAACTCACTAACCAGGTGCTGTATATGAGGAATATCCCTGCAAGTGAAAAGGATGTGTGGATGACCTTTGAAACCATTGAGGATGGGGAGCTTGGTAAATATTATATGGATAATACCTGTCTGCTCATGTAATGGGCACTTTCAACTTAAACCAAACCGAATGAATCATTTGAGTTGTTAATTGATGTTATGCTGTATTATGATAGATTATCACAAAAATGTGTAGTGTTTTGGGACAATCCTTATTATTCTAAGTCATTGTAATAATTGTTTTTGGGAAATTTGTTGGGTTTTTTTTTTTTGTGTTTTTATTTATTTTATTTTTTTTTATAGAACGGCCTCTACACCCAAAAGAAAAGGTTCTGGAACAAGCACTTCAATGGTGTACCATGGCTGATCCTAGCTCTGCATATTTGTTGGTAAAGAAGGTGCCCAGAGGAGAGGTGATTGACATCTTTACAGGTAAGTTCATATAGTTCTTTACAATCGAATTATTTGCTACTTGCTTGCAATAAAAATAAAAATATAAAAACAAACCGCTATACTGCTATAACCGCTTATAAAAAAAATAAAAATTGTAGAACATTTAATAAATATTTTCAAAAGAAAATTACGAATCCCTAAACAGGATAAACCACAGTAATGCACAGAGATTTAAAATCTACTGTAAGTAATTGTATTCTGTGCATAATTCTCTTTTTTTCCTGCCTGTTTGGTTCAAAGCGTACAAAAGTGAAATTATAAAGTTTGGAGTCCTGAAGTGCCGAGAGGAGCCACCCAAACTTCTGCAAGGGACCAAGTTCCAGGAGCATCTGTTCCAAATCCAGGATCACAAATTACTCTTAATGAAAGATAAGAAAGTATGCCTGTTTGTCATCTGCAGCTTTTTCATATTCTATTGAATAGATTAAAAAAATTAATGGAGAAATATTGACTCAAAAATGTTTCCTGATTTTTTTCTAACAATTCTAGACCAACAAACCTGAAAAGGAGTGGCCACTAAAAACTATGAAGATTTACATTGGAATAAAAAAGAAGTTGAAACCACCAACAAAGTAAGATGATCTTTTCTTGTTACATCTTTCAAGTGTTTTGTGATGATGTTGTTTACAAATATGACTTGTCTCAAATTGCAGATGGGGTTTCACTGTGATAATAGACAAACATCAGATGTAAGTAGTTTCTTTTGATGGAATCGGTCCAATGATCATTTACTTAATTGCATCAGCACAAATTACGGGTCATGTGGTTATGCTTGTATTAATAGTAGTCCATTTCCTTACGTGGACAGGTATCTCTGTTGTTCCAGTGAAACAGAGCTTTGGGACTGGATGACCAGTCTCCTGAAAGCACAGGTATCAAGCTTTACATGGGTATTGTTTCTTAGGTATATGGTTATCAGTTGCTAGATAGAGTTCACTGGATATCATTTTGTAATTGTTCATTTGTCATTCAAAACTATCAGCACTTGGATCATAGAGTTTGATCTGTTTCCCAGAACGATGACCTGCGGCCTCCGGTGATGAGACGCCACTCCTCTTCTGACATCTGCAAGCAAAAGTTTGGCACCATGCCCTTAGTTCCAATCCGTGGAGAAGAGAGCAACACCAACACCAACTCCACCATGCTTTCTGCCAATCAGACCCTGGTAACGCAAATTTACTTAGAGTCTTTCTGCTTTAAACCGCCTTTGGTTTGTCTATAAGTTTTAATGCTCACCGGTAGTTTTGTTATGTGTCTGCAGAGAAAGCTACATGATAGGAGGACATTATCAATGTATTTTGTGAGTATGCCTTTGAATTTGACCATTTCTTCATATATGGCACACATGCAGTTTTTCAGTTTGACAGTTTTGTAAGGCTTAGCCTTTATTGTGTTCTTAAACCTAATTGTTATAGCATAAGTGGCCCCTATCAAATGCTATCCTTGTGGTACAGAAGGGCTTTTTTGCATTTGCAAAACAGTGTTTCCCTAATTGAGGAGTTTTCTCAGATTTCCTCAACCCTCCCATTCCTGTTGGGACCTGAGGTTTCCTGATTCAACACGATCAGGATGTCGAGCTGACTCGGTGAAGATAACAGGATGTGCAGGGTGGAATAATAGTTTCAATGCATTGTTATGTGATCGTAGCCTTGAGGGCAGGCTGGGGCCTCTGTCCAAAACTCTTGTGTTTTGGAAATGGGGTGGATGGGTAGCAGGGAAATGTGAAGCCTTTGGTAGCTCCTGTTGATTCCTGAGCCTAAAGCATTTGCAAGCAAATTGTTTGCTGGGTTTTCTCTTTTGTCCTGAGTGTGTTCAGCAATTATCTTGAGGTTGTCACTGTGATACTAAAACAATGGTTAAAATCAGTGAAGGAAGTCTTATGAAATCACTTTGAATGGCAGTGAATGTACCAATAACCACAAAGCACAAATAGCATCTGATAATTGAAGATAATCTTTTAGATAGCCATTCCCTTTTAAGAACATACCTAGGCTTGTTGTTAATCTAGGGTGTAGTCTCAGGTACCTTTCCTGTTAAAATTATACTGTGTTAGGTGTAGAGCACGTCTGAATCCACCTACTACTTTTGAAATAATATGTAAAAAATAATGTGACCTATGGTGATGACCGTTCATGATTTTGTTACATTATTTAGAACAGACATATTTGGATGATGATTTCTATATTCTGTATGAATATCACTGGTGTCCCAAATCTGTATATGATGATCAATCTCTAAATATTACAGAAATTATTTTAATACATAGGCTAAATATAGACTAAAATATAGTGCTGTAAAAGATGCTCCTGGCATTGAAACACTGAGAAACGCTATCTATATTGATGTCTTTTTTGTAAGGTTTTGGATAATGTGTTATGGAAAAATGTGTAAACTAAAATAGGTATAAATTCAACACCTGAGCTCTGTCAAATTTTTTTTTTTATATATTTAACCCACACATTTTTTTTTTATTATATATATTTAAAAAAAAATGGAATTATTGCATTTTATGTCATCACTTATTTATTATGGAAATACAAGCCAAAATTTACTATAATTGTAACACCTCTTTATTCAGCCAATGAAGGTGCAACATGACTCATTGGAGGAACAAGATGAAAGCCCAGAGCCACTCTATGAGGAGGTTGGTGACTTTGGCCTGCAGGTGCTGAAGTCCCTGGAGAACAGCTTTCTATCCACTGGCCATTCCAGGAGTTTGGAGGTGCCTCCGCGCGCCGAGAGTCTTGTCCAGGGAAAGAGCAGGTCTCTGGATCGCACAGTTGTCCCAAATCTAACCCTTTCTAGCGGTGGAGACGGATCTTTGGACACGCTGAGGCATGCGGAACCACGTGTCTCTTTAGAGCGCAAATCCTGTAGTCCTTCAGAAGAGCTGCTGTTACATGAACTCTCAACAATTTTTAGGAAACCAGAAGATGATGAACAGTGATTTTCTAAAAGCCTGACTTAAGATGACCAGCTGCACCTTTCTTACACATCCAAGCCCAGAAACCGGTATTATATCCTGTAGTCTGGATGTGCAGTTCTACTTAAATGTCTTTAAAGTTTTTTCTCACAAGGATTTTGAGCATGGCTATTAGTCACATGCTTGTATTATTTCACATTCATTCAATATTCTGGTATTATATTGGACAATTGACTTCTAATATCTGTAATTCTTTTAAGTGCTTTGTATATAACTGGTATGGAATATCAGCTGGTATATGACCTGCTTGTGTTAACAAACTTGACTTATTTTAAGCAATCTTTAAAGACCAAATAGAACATCTCAGTTTAGTTGTTCATAATCAGGCTATGAAGTTTCACGCTTTCTGTGTTGTTTTTTAATAATTAAACTGCCATATTTAGTCATGATGTACATAAAATTCTTTTATATAGCTGACTTTGGATATATAAATTCCAGTTGATCCGAATTTTATTGCAAAAACTGTTTTAAATGTTTTCTTACAGTCGCTTTCTTTTAAATTGCAAATTAATTCATGTGTACAAGCTCTTTTCTTTTAGAAGTTTGTATTTATTAATTTATTAATGCATCTTCCTGCATTTCTCAGCTTAACTGAAGATAACTGAAGATATAAGTACTATTTGAAGAGCTAATGAAGGAATTCTGTCCAACTCTACGCTGAGACAGTAGAGGGCAGTGTAGGCTCAGCCTAGAACAACTTGACAATCAGGAAATGTTAAAGGTATTTTCTACAGATTTAGTGATGTTGCTCAGTAACCTGTAGACTCCTAATTAAATATGTTTATGCTACTGTATAATTGGAATATTACCTTTTTTATTATTTGTATAGCGCTTTTAACAATGAACATTGTCTTAAAGCAGTCTGTATGCCTGTATGCAAGCTCTTTTTTTGGACTGCCATTCTTTACTATGGAACAGAACAATGTGCACATTACAAGCAAACACTGTAAAGGTTCAGTACTAACTGCAAAATGTTTCAACTTCGCTGCAACTTTTACTGTAAAATATACAAGCGCTTTTTTACAAATGGACTCAATATTCCATAAAAAAAAGATTGGCTGTTGCAAGGCACTTCCAATAGATAAAGTGAGGAAATATTTGATTTACACTGGATACCTTGAAGCATGTGAACAGGGTACATTCCAAGCAATAACTGTAACAGTTATATGATTTGTTACAAACTCAGAAAAGCAAACCAGCAAGATAATTACAGTCTATAAAAAATATACTTACTCAAAAACTTGAGTAAAAGATTTACTTTTTCTCTGCAGATGGCACTTCGAATGTAGTTGCAGCAAACCTTGACCAGAATATTATAAGGTTATGTGTGGTTTAAAAAAAAAAATAATGAGAGATAGGTCCTTATAATGTAATATATTATGAAATATAATGCAAGTTTTCTTCAATACATTGGTGCCAAATGAAATATTCAACATCTGGTAGGTGTTATACCTAGCTTGAATCTCTGTGAAATATACCTTACTTTTTACATATATATACACACACACACACACACACTTAATGCTCAATTGTTACCACCAAGTATACATATTTGAACTTTAAGAACTAATGTTGTGCCTTTGTCTAACCAATTTTCCATATAGATTTTCCCAAGCAACAAACACGTACAAACATCACAAGTAACAAATATGTAAATGGTACCATGTGAGTGACAAGTAAATTGTATTTTGCTAGGTGCCCTTATACAGAGTGATCTACAAAAAAAGTCTGTCAAAGACACATACACACCTCAACACTCATCATGCACCTGGGGGAAAACATTTTTGCTTATGTTTTTGTGTAATTGATAAAAATGCCACTCGTGGACTGATCTAATTATGCTAGCATTAACTTGATTTAATTTTGTGTGTTAGGCTCAGATAATGACAGACTTTTTAAGATTGTTATAGTAAAGAAACAAATTCTTAAGAAGATTTATTACATCTGAACATCTTTTGTTCATGTGCTATATTCGAATGCAGTCAAAAATTAATTTCCATATACAAATACATTATATATAAAGTATGAATTTTATGTATGTATTTTATCTGAGCTTTATGAAAGAGGTTTGAAGGACTAATTGATCAATGAAATCTTTTGGGGGAGATTTAACTCTTTAATCCCGAGAACTGACTTTTACATGGAAACTGGAATTTTTTTTTTACCAAAAGATGAGAATAGTCAGGCATTTTCGATTCTGTGTGAGATATGCCACAGAATTGAATCATGTTTTATCATTTCGATGAGATGCTCTGCCATGTTAAAATTAAGAAAAAAAAATCAAATATAACTATTTTTGCAAAATTATATCAGAATTGTGAAAAAAAGGTTGAAATGGACACACGTTTTACACTTTTGTTGTTGTTAATAAACAATTTAGTAACTTTTTTCCTCTCTACATTTATGAAAACAGATTGTAGTAGTGAAAAACTATGGTATAATAAGTTTCTTGAAACATTCAAGCAGGTCTTGAAATCTGCATGCATAACTGGTTTTAACATTATGACCATTCATATTTGTCAAACGAGCATTAGTATGATTTCAGTAAAAAAAATTAAAGCAGTTGCTCTGCAAATAGGAAATACAGATATAAATATTTCTACAAAGAAAATCCACAGTGTGTCTGTTTCAAATAATGCATTCTTGCATTTTTTATTTAGTCTTACTGATACATTTTTACAGCATAGAACAGAGGCAGTTTTTGGTAGAGGATTTAAGATCTTCAACCTAAATGAATTCTTTACCAATTGTGTCAGTTTTTCCAAACTTCCAGTGTCCTGATTCCATCTGTCCAAACCTACAATAAATTTGCCTCAAACGCTGTACATGGACTGCTTTTTTTCCTTTCTGTTTTTCATTTCTTTTAAAAAACAGACTGGGGGTGCTCTTTGAGTTTCTTTGTGATTTTGTGGTTCTAGGAAAGGAGGGAGAGCACAGACAAGCCCCAACAAGAGCTTAGGGGATTAAGTTCATTCTCACTGCCACTTCATCACCTCCTTGCTGCCCTCTGCCAGGGCTCTCAATGTGCTCCAGTGTTTTGTGATGGCTGATTCACGCCACTGAACAATTATAAGAACCATCGACTCCTGCAAAGGCAGCAGGAAAAATATCCTCAGGGTTGTACTTGCTCACGGAGAACAAGAGCAAAAAAGCTCTAAATCATGAGCTGGTGTGTGAGTTGCTTGGCCGATGAACACTGAGCATAAAACCACTACAGTGTACAGTTGCCCCTGCAGATTGAACATTCTGAACTTTTACATTCATAACTATTTTAAAGGCTTTTTGTATACAAGAGATTCGAATACATAAGACTAAGGATGTCTCTTGATGTGCCAGAAGAGGGTGAATGATTATTCAGAGAAGATCGAGAAAACAGAAAACATAAAAGCAATTGTATTTGGACACAAGTGGTACTTGTCCTGTCTCGTCTCTGATTTCTTTCAGAATTACTTTACAAAGGCACATGGTGAGATGATGGACAGTTGTCAAGTGATGACACAAAGCTGGACCTTCTCATACTAGGCAACCTCTTGTGAGCAAACACTTGTTAAGTCTGCCTGTGTATGAGTACCCCAGCTCTGAAAAGCTTTATTGAGCCCATGGATGAGTAACCTCACACACTTTGTGAACTGCCTGTGCACTCTTCAAAAGGAGTCGCCGGTGTCTCTTTGAAAGCGGACTCCCTCGGCGGCAGCACTACACACCCATCTGACTGTATGTCAGGAGCCTCACACTCGAGGTGCAGAAACCACAGGATTAACACCAAACAGGATCTTGTTTCAGTCTTGATGAGACCATTCGGGAGTAATTGGGACTCTGTCTGAGTAGCATTTCTTTAAAGACAAGATATCCTCTCAGATAACCTCCATTATTACTGTGCTTTGGCTAGGCCATGTTGACAGTCACACTGGATTGATCAATTCCTAATCTCTCAAACTGATGCAATACTGTACGGTTGCTTGGCTTTAGGACAAATGTCACTACAGTAACACAAGTGCACATTGACTGAAATATTAATAATATGTACACTTCTCAAATGGACTCAAATCTTATCGTAATCTCATTTAGACACAGCAGGAATACATATGCATTGTCTCAAATAACATCTGTTGTAGCATCTAGGATATCCTGGAGAACTCAAATGAGCTTGTATATAATATTTGAATAATGTACGTTTTATTTGTTCATTTATATAATCATACTAATGTTCTCTTACAACCAAGAAAAATAAGCTTTCACTGTATAGGTCTAGATAGGTTTAGCTAAATCCACAGGCCCTGGGCCCAAGTCTGTTCTTTGCACGTGTTAATGAGTGTATGATTTGTTCCTAGTTAGTTGCCCAAATAGTTACCCACTTAGACAACAATTGCATCCTGTTGGTTGCCCCAATTATTTAAAACAACTTGGGTCTGATTAGATGAGATTGGGTTATGCAAATCTGCTGTGGACTGGCATTGTTGCACACATATCCCAGGAGAGGTGCCCCTGTAAACACCATGGAGGCATTCTTCTCCTGTCCCAAATGTCCCCCCAGCACCCAGTCCATAAATAAAGGCTACGTTAAAGGGGTCTAATCCCAGGGATGACCTCGCTTTGTCACGTCACCTCTACGGAGCTGGGAGGGTGGAGGGTTTGGTGGGGGGGGCGCTTTGGACAGAGGACAAAACCGTCAAAAAAAATGGAGAGAAACACTCCACATTAAATCCACAACAGTGAACATCCAAGCTCCGTAAATGACCTCAGGGTTCAAATGGGGGAAGATGCTAGAGAAGGATACACTTTATAACTCAGATTTCAGGATAGACTTGAGCTCAGAAGGCCCCCTACTTGTATTTTGGCTATTCGGAGTGTTGTTGGTGGCTTCTTCTTCGTACATTAATCTTCAAGTTTCCCTCCTCCCTCCCAACACACACCCAGTGTGCCCCATCTCTTCTTGGCTGGCTCGCTCTATTGTAGCCAGCCTCATTGTAACGTGAGCCTGACTCCATCTCTATGCACCGGCAGGCAGGACTGTCTTTTCCTCTGTCCTGCAGTCCTCTCCTCCCCCTCCTTCACCATTACCCTGCCTTAATTGCCTCAGACCACCAGTATGTAGCGGCTGCAGATGTCTCGCTCCTTAATTTGCGTAGAGAGCACAATCAGCCCCATCTGCTGCAGTTTTTACTTTCCACCACCAACTCCCCCCTACACCATCACCAAAAAATCACCTCGGCACTCCCTTAAATCTCTGCAGTAAGACCCCCCTCCCTGCCCCCATGCCCCCCTGTCCGATTGCCGGAAAAAAAAAACCACAACTCCTACTCCTCCCAAAGAAAACCTTGTCAGTGGGGCTGGGATTGAAAGCCTATCAAAAAGCTATAGAAGAGTGCTTTGGTTTGGAAGGGCACAATCGAGGATTGGTCCGAAACGAAGGCTCCCTACCAGTTTACTGTTTGCAGCAGTGCTCCCTGTCAGGACTCTGAAAGGAGGCTCAGGCCGCAGAATCAGAGGACAGATGGGAGGACTTTAGGGAGGAATAATCAGGCCACAGCACAGCCGATAAAGGTAAAGCGTTTCGTCGCTGTTTATACAAAACAAAATAAAATACACAAGCATGAAACTCTTGAATCACCGACGGCTGCGTGAACTCCTTCTGGGCTGCCGTTTTCTGTCAATGTATAAATGAGCGTTATAAACTACCAACATCTAGTATATATAATTTAATCATATTTTTACTTTTGATAAAACTTTGAAAAAGCAAGGATTGAATCACTGATATATCTTTATATTTATATATAAATTTTACTAGACCCACACAATTCCAAATGATGAATACAGCAATTATTCTTAAAGTGACACATAAACAGAATGGGCATTTGGATTCATGTCTCAAGGTTTTAAATACCTTTAGATTGCTTTTGGCTGGAGAGAGGCCTGGCAGATGATTAATGGTGCATTGGAAGGCAATAGAACTTCTTTTTGGCTCATTTTCATAATTTGGAGGGGTAACTTTTGTTCCCTCAAACCAAGTTCTTTCTGTTTTTTAGCCTTTGTCTCTGAGGCCAAAATAAGGCAGAGAGACAACTAAGGCCACTGACACCCGCTCCAGCCTACGTTGTGGAAGACTCAATGAGCATTCAAGTTAATTCATGTGTGTACTTATCCACAAGTTTTTTTCCATTCTTTTTTTGTCTTAATCCATTTTCAGACTCCCTTGTGGAACTGCTGATAACGTACTAAATGTTATTTTGTGATTGCTAACAATTGCAAAAAGTTATCTTGTATATGTGATTAAGGTTTTATAAAAGGACTCTTTTTGTAATGCTTTTAATCCTATAGCTTATGCACTCTGTTGATAGAAGAAACTTAAAGAAATGTTTGGTGTACGTAGAGGAGAAGATTGGAAAATAAACTCTTGTGCAAACTCTTAAGCTCAATGTCAAGTCTAGTTTGACTTTTTTAATGTGATAATAAGTCACATTGTAAAAAAAAAAAAAAAAAAAAAAAAATGAGATGTGAAAAAAGATAATGACAATTGCTGCCTGTCTGTGTCAATCGTAACAGTCCATTGACTGTGAACTGTGTGTGCTGAAGGCAGTGAAAGGCCATTGTGGATGTCTGTTTCGCATGTTATCTGTGGCAGCCTCTCATGTCAGTCAGCTGCCCTGAGCAGCACAGAGAGTCTCAGCGTCAGGGGCCCGGAGCACGCCTAGTTACCCATCTCTCAATGCAGCACCCACAGGAACTGGAGCACAGCCTGCTATGGACCGCCGTCATGCTCCTCACCAATTCAATGACAGTTTGTTCTCAATTACATTGCTTTGTAAAAAGGTGAATGCCTTTTTTTCAAAATTCCTTGCTGCCATCTGGGGAGGGCTTTCATGGGTATAAAAGATGGCATTTGCAGCATAATACTAATGTTTTGTCTCTAAAACGCCAGTTCTTTTGACTAAATTTGTGATAAAAATACATTTCCTACGGGAACGAGCACAGAATGCGTTAGCTTTTTTGTTATGTTATGGAGGGCTAAATCTCTAGACTGGGGTGTAGTATTGAAATACAGGTTCTGATGTGTTATTTTGATGCCCACATTGGCATTCACCAAACTTGGTCTGGCACACCAGATGGCACTGTTTAATTTCATACTTCTGCAATTACGTCAATTACGTTGCTAAATATGCCTCTAATTAAACTCCTACTGTATCAGTGCTGTCATCATTCTCATTTCATTCTCATTAATGCTCTTAATTATTTTTTAATTCATAAAACAGTGCATCTGAAAAGAGAGAAAGGAAATAGTGCTGCCTGTGTTCCTCAAAAGCTTTAGGCATCTTCTTCATGTTCTGTTTTCCTGTTATTTTTTTAGATTTAAATTTTATTTTCTCGCATAGACTGGATAGCTGTCTATTAGACATAAGACATAAAGCATCACAGATACAAAGAAATTTTAACAAATATTAATATCATGATCTAAGGAATCAAAATCCAAGGATTTGTTTCTCAGCTGTGTTCTACTGGGAGTCATTATTATATGATCAAGGTGATAATTGTGCCAAAGCTGCTGGATTCCCTCTGAGTTAGAGGCAGTCTGGCAGGTGACTGCACACTCCACATAGGTGAGACACCAGCACAATTGTCATGGGGTTTCCGGGCGCCTGGCCTGCTCTCAGGATGTAAACCCCCCACAGAGCCCGTTTTGCTGTGAAGCACCGCCTTTTGTTTGCCATTTGTTTACCTTGCTTGCCCAAGCCATAGTGGTGAGCACAATGAGGTCTAGATCAACAGCTTCTTGAATAGGCAGCAGCTTTTTTATCCCTGCTCTCAGAGCACTGGTTACCTCGGAGAGGCAGTGATTAAGAGCCCGACGGGCTATCGCCAGTTCAAAAGCACAAAGGCACTCCACTTATCCAATAAAAAGAGTCCAGCACTCTGCACCCTGATGCTGTATGCCCTCAGAAAGAGCAGCGTGAGACTACTGTTCAACAGAGTGTGGTTTTGGATTTCACTAACTTTCTATAGTGAGCACGAACATACCTGTTCAATGGGAACAGATATGAAGATGACTGAAAATGGATGAAAAATGCATTTAAAAGATAACTTGCATGTCAAGAAATTCGTCACTTTTTCAAATTCTGGTTATGTAATCTGTGTTCTGCTTGAATTTGGGGGTTGGTATGGCTGCATGTGGTTTAGAAGAGGTTTGGGGGCGAGATACCAAAACCAGCTGCATGGCAAAAGAAAAAAAAACGCCGCCCCTTCCCTGCCTCACGACAAAAGATGAAAGCATATCCTGCTGGGTGGCATAGACTCCAGGTGACTAGAGCAACCTGAAGGGTGAAGCCCAGGGATTCCTAAAGCAGGAAAAAAGCAAGATCGAGTTGTATGGCAGCCATTGATGTATTCTAAAAAAGGGGGTTGGATCCCCAGCCTCTTTACACACCAGCACTTAATCCTTTCCTTTGCCAAACACACAAAGGGGTGGTTTTAAGTTGGCACCTCTGCACCCTTATCCTAACAAGGCAAAGTATTCTGGACCAATGCACACAGATTAAGTTTCACTGGAGAAATCAGGTTTGTTGTGGCTGACCTGTCTGACATTTTGACATCTTTTCATTCTGTATTTGGGAGAAGAGACACAAATCAACAAACTGTTAAGATATCATAGAACAGCATTCCATTTACTGTTATAAGACACACAGTGTTTTAAAATGCTTAAAATATTAAATATATCTCTATGCAGGAAAATGCAATAGGGAGCCATTTTGGTCATTTTCTTGACTTCAAATGTCCCGCAACATTTCTTACATCCTAGCTTTGCAAACATTTTTACTATTTATGCCACTGCACTTCGGTCCCAAGCCTGGATAAATGGGGAGGGTTGCTTTAGGAAGGGCATCTAGCGAAAAAACGTGCCAAATCAAATATGCAGATCACGAACCAGAATTTCATACAGAATCGGTCGAGGCCCGGGTTACCAACGACTGCCACAGGTATTGTTAGCCAACAAGGTACTGGTGGAAATTGGGCTACTGTTGGCCAAATCATCTACGGAGACAGCGTGAAAAGGAGAAGTGTAGGAGAGTGGAGGGTGGGGTTGGTACTTTAAATGTTGGTACTATGACTGGAAAAGGGAATTGTAAAAAGGTAGACATGTTGTGTGTTCAGGAGAGCAAGTGGAAATAGAGTAAGACAAGGAATATTGGAGGTGGGTTTAAACCATTCTATCATTATGTGAATGGAAAAAGAAATAGCGGAGGGGTGATCCTGAAGGAAGAATACAGTAAGAGTGTAGTGGAGGTGAAGAGAGTTTCTGATAGAGTGATGAACATGAAGCTGGATGTTGTAGGGGTGATGATAAATGTCATCATTGCCTATGCTTCACAAGTGGGTTGTGAGATGGAGCAGAAGAAAAAATTCTGGAGTGAGTTCGATGAAGTGGTAGAAGGTGTACCTATGAAAGAAAGATTGGTGATTGGGGCAGATTTTAATGGGCATGTGAAGGTGAAGGTGATAAGGAGGTGATGGGTAGGTATGGCCTTAAGGAGAGGAATGTGGAAAGGCAGATGGTGGTAGATTTAGCTAAAAAGAAGGAAATGGCAGTGGTAAATACTTATTTTAATAAGAAGGAGAAGCATAGGGTGAAGTATAAGAGCAGAGGAAGGTGCACATAGGTGGACTATACGCTATGCAGGAGATGCAACCTGAAAGAGATTGGAAACTGTGTTGGCAGGGGACAGTGTAGCTAGACAGCATCGAATGGTGGTCTGTAGGAAGACTTTGGAGGTGAAGAAGATAAGGAGGAGAGTGAGAACTGAAAAAAAGATAAAATGGTGGTAACTGAACGAGGAAAACTGTAGTGGGAGATCCAGGGAAGAGGTCAGACAGAAGCTACTGTAGGTGGTGGTAAAGAGGTACTGTATGATTGGGCAACTACTTCAGAAATGATAAGGGAGACAGCTAGAAAGATACTTGGTGTGACATCTGGAAAGAGAAAGGAAGACAAAGAGATGTGGTGGTGGAATGAGTAAGAAATCCATATAGAGAAAGAGGTTGGTGAAACAGAATTGTGTTTGCAGAGAGATGAGAAAAGTAGACAGGAGTTTAATGAGATGCAAAAGCAAAGGAAAAGGCATATGAGGAGCTGACTGAGAAGTTGGACAAGGAAGTAGAAAAGGATTTATACTGATTTGCCAGGCAGAGGGACCGAGCTGGGAAGGATGTGCTGCAAGTTAGAGCAATAAAGGATGTAGATGGAAATGTGTTGGCTAGTGATGAATGAGGAAAATTAGAGGGGGAGAAGGTTGGATGATGTGGAGATTGTGAAGCAGGAAGTGGATAGGATTAGTAAGGAGGATGTGAGAGCAGCAATTAAGAGGATGAAAAGTGGCAAGTCAGTTGGCTCAGATTACATACCTGTAGATGCATGAAGACGTTAAGGAGAAATGGCATTGGAGTTTTTAACAAGATTGTTCAATAAAATTTCAGACGGTGAGAGGATGCTTGAGGAATGGAGAAGGATTGTGCTGTACCAATTTTTATGAATAAGGGAGATGTGCAGACCTGCATTAACTAAAGGGGTTTAAAGTTGATCAGTCACACCATGAAGCTATGGAAAAGAGTGGTGGAAGCTAGGCTGAGAGAAGATGTGACCGTGCTCTTTCGTGCTGAGGAAGAGCACTACAGATGCAATATTTGCTTTGAGGATATTGATGGAGAAGTTTAGAGAAGGTCAGAAAGAGTTGCAGTGTGTGGATTTATAGAAAGCGTACGACAGGGTGCCAAGATGGCAGTAGTGGTGTTGTATGAGGAAGTCTGGTGGGGCACAGTATTATGTGAGGGTGGTACAGGACATGTATGAGGACAGTGTGACAGCAGTGAAATGACAGACTGGTTTAAGGTGGAGGTGGGGCTGCATCAAAGAATCGGCTCTGAGTCCTTTCCTGTTTGCAGTGGTGATGGACAGGTTGACGGACGAGGCCAGACTGGAGTCAATTTAATGTTTGCGCATTGTGTAAAACAGAGTACGTGTGTGAATAAGAGGGAAGGCAGTGGCAGCGAGAATAGGTGGTGAAGGTGGATAAGTTTAACTACCTGGGATCAACAGTGGAAAATAATGGAGAGTCTGTTAGAAAAGTGAAGAAAAGAGTCCAAACAGGGTGGAGTAGAGAAAAGCAGAAGGAGTCATTTGTGTTAGAAAGGTATCTGTGAGAGTGAAAGGAAAATTGTATAGGACTGTAGTGAGATCTGCTATGTTGTATGGTTTAGAGACAGTGGCATTGAGTAAAAGACAGGAAGTGGAGTTGGAGATAGCAGAGTTGAAGATGCTGAGATTTTTATTTGGAGTAACAAGGATGGATAGGATTAAAAATGAGTAAAGTCTTCTCTACATAACAAATATTCTCAGAGGGGTTATGGTCTGGACTTTGTGGTGGCCAATCAATGTGTGGAAATGATGTCTCATGCTCCCTAAAACACACAATATGACCCATTGATGGGAAAATTTTATCATCTAGTACATTCAGAAGAAAACCCCAATTAATAACCAGTTGTCAAACATCAGCTTGTACAGTATCTCACAAAAGTGAGTACGCCCCTCTAATTTCAGCAACCATTTTGGTATCTTCTCATAGGGACAGTACTATAGACATTTTACTTCAAATATTTATTTAACAATCACTGGACACCTATTTGAAAGCTGGCAGTCTACAGGTTTCTTACCTTGACCACCTTCTTCCATATCGATCAATTTTCTGTTCTGATCTCAACAAGTCTGGGGACACTACTGAGTAGACACCCATCAGAGGCAACATTTTTATGGTCATCATGTAGACTTCTTACAAAGTATGTTAAAACTACAAAAATAAAAAACACTCGTATTTCAATACAAAACATGAAGCCAATTTAATCAACCCTATAAAACAGAAATGACAAAATCTATCTATCTACCTATTTTAAATTTGAAATACATGCATTATAAATACTGCCCAACACTAAGTATAAATATACTGTCCTCTGAAAATAACTCAACATACAGTCATTATTGTCGAAATAGAGTACAAAAAAAGAAAAGAAAAAAAAGTGAGTACACCCTAAATGAAAATGTCAAAACTGTGTTCAAAGTGTCAATATTTTGTGTGAGCGCTATTGTTATATACACTGCCTTAATCCTCCTGGGCATTTAATTCACCAGAGCTGCACAGGTTGTTGCTGAGATCCTCTTCCATTCCTCCATAATGATGTCATAGAGCTGCTGAATGTTAGACAAATGGCGATTCTCCACCTTGCACTTGAGGATGCATTACAGATGCTCAACAGGGTTCAGGTCTGGAGACATACTTGGCCACTCCATCACCTTTACCTTCAGCTTCATCAGCAAGGCAGTTGTCATCTCTGCTGTGTGTTTTAGGGTCATTAATATGTTGTAAATGTTTGGCCCAGTTTCTGAAGGGAGTTACTTTATATTATGATACACCTAACCACAACCTGGTTTAGTGAGTTCTACACCCAGATCCACCGCTGTATAGTCTTTCTGCTATGGTGGCTTCTAGTAATTTCATCCACAGGGATGAGCTGCATTCTTGAATTAATGGTATGTTAAGGTTGTTAATGACTGGGTTAAAGAGTTCCTAAGAATGCTCCTTCCATCTGCAAACAAAATCACTGTTCTCCCCCTATACATGCTCAAAAGAGCTTGTGTATCATCTCATCTCCCCATTCTGAGGTGACAATAGTTTGACACCCATCTTTACGGCCACCCAGAAGTATAATCCATTGTGTTTCTGAATGTCTCCAAAGCCTCAGTGTTTTCTTCTCCTCGGGAACCGATCTATAATCTGCCCTCTCTGAGCATAGTGAGAGCTTATTTGTACATTATAGTACCTATAGTAATTAATTGCTACAGAACACATTGTGGAGTCTGTTAGCCCTATTAGGCACTGTATTTACTGCACTGACTACCTATTGTACTCCCTGTTGGTCAGCATTTCCCTTATTAATGCCTCGTCCAAAAAAACTTCAGCAACCTACGAAAATAATGGGTCTGTTTCTAAAGTTGTTGGATGTAGATTGATTTGTGCACCTATAGGACTAGTTCATGTTTGTGGACATGTACAATTCTCATCCAGGTTGTCCATTAGAAGGAGATCATATGGAGCATGTCCACTTTCCTTATATTACATCTCTTAATCTGCATATTCAGATTCAGCCAGACCACGATTTATGCTACTCTCTGCTACTAGGTATGCTAAGCCAGTTACAGCAGCTTTCTGAAGAAATTGCAAGCCATTAATCACTCTGGGATGACCAGCAAATTCTTGGTTTCCAATACTTATTTTGTTAGTGGTCACCTGTTGTTGTGTACTCTATGAGCAGGTTCCTTGTTTTTATTTCAAGTGTTTCTGTGTTGTATTCATAAATATGGCAATTATATCTATCTACAGTGAGGAAAATAAGTATTTGAACACCCTGCTATTTTGCAAGTTCTCCCACTTAGAAATCATGGAGGGGTCTGAAATTGTCATCATAGGTGCATGTCCACTGTGAGAGACATAATCAAAAAAAAAAATCCAGAAATCACAATATATGATTTTTAAACTATTTATTTGTATGATACAGCTGCAAATAAGTATTTGAACACCTGTCTATCAGCTAGAATTCTGACCCTCAAAGACCTGTTAGTCTGCCTTTAAAATGTCCACCTTCACTACATTTATTATCCTAAATTAGATGCACCTGTTTGAGGTCGTTAGCTGCATAAAGACACCTGTCCACCCAATACAATCAGTAAGAATCCAACTACTAACATGACCAAGACCAAAGAGCTGTCCAAAGACACTAAAGACAAAATTGTACACCTCCACAAGGCTGGAAAGGGCTACGGGGAAATTGCAAAGCAGCTTGGTGAAAAAAAGTACACTGTTGGAGCAATCATTAGAAATGGGAAGAAGCTAAATCTCCCTCGGACTGGGGCTCCATGCAAGATCTCACCTCGTGGGGTCTCAATGATTCTAAGGAAGGTGAGAAATCAGCCCAGAACTACACGGGAGGAGCTGGTCAATGACCTGAAAAGAGCTGGGACCACCATTTCCAAGGTTACTGTTGGTAATACACTAAGACGTCATGGTTTGAAATCATGCATGGCACGGAAGGTTCCCCTGCTTAAACCAGCACATGTCCAGGCACGTCTTAAGTTTGCCAATGACCATTTGGATGATCCAGAGGAGTCATGGGAGAAAGTCATGTGGTCAGATGAGACCAAAATAGAACTTTTGGGTCATAATTCCACTAAGCGTGTTTGGAGGAAGAAGAATGATGAGTACCATCCAAGAACACCATCCCTACTGTGAAGCATGGGGTGGTAGCATCATGCTTTGGGGTGTTTTTCTGCACATGGGACAGGCGACTGCACTGTATTAAGAAGAGGATGACCGGGGCCATGTATTGTGAGATTTTGGGAACAACCTCCTTTCCTCAGTTAGAGCATTGAAGATGGGTCGAGGCTGGGTCTTCCAACATGACAATGACCCGAAGCACACAGCCAGGATAACCAAGGAGTGGCTCTGTAAGAAGCATATCAAGGTTCTGGCGTGGCCTAGCCAGTCTCAGACCTAAACCCAATAGAGAATCTTTGGAGGAGCTCAAACTCCGTGTTTCTCAGCGACAGGCCAGAAACCTGACTGATCTAGAGAAGATCTGTGTGGAGGAGTGGGCCAAAATCCCTCCTGCAGTGTGTGCAAACCTGGTGAAAAACTACAGGAAACGTTTGACCTCTGTAATTGCAAACAAAGGCTACTGTATCAAATATTAACATTGACTTTCTCAGGTGTTCAAATACTTATTTGCAGCTGTATATTACAAATAAATAGTTAAAAAATCATATATTATGATTTCTGGATTTTTTTTTTTAGATTATGTACTACTCTCACAGTGGACATGCACCTACGATGACAATTTCAGACCCCTCCATGATTTCTAAGTGGGAGAACTTGCAAAATAGCAGGGTGTTCAAATACTTATTTTCCTCACTGTATATATTTTTAATACATTGATAAATAAATGTATTAATATATTAATGCATGTCTCAACTGAGTAATGGAAAAATAATTACCTGAATCCTCCTTCTCATGTAAAAGAGAACTGACAGTGCTACTTAAATCGGGGGGCATAGCAAAGTGTGTTAATTATTCTCTTGCCAGAGCCCTGGTAAGAACCAATAGAAAAGCACCTATTGACAGCTCTTTAGGACTAATGATGAATGCTTGGCCCACTCCAGGCCTGCAGGAGAGTGATCAACGATCTCCCCTGGTCCTACAATAATGAGCACAGGAAGCCAAATCTGCAAGAGAAGTGTTACATTGAGAGCGAAGTGAGCTCCTCAACCATGAATAAGAAAGAGTGAGGGTAGGATTGATCAGCAGCTTTATTGATCTTCGCTCCCACTGCTTCTCCAGATAGGAGGTGTCAGAGAGACAGCTGAGACACTTCACACACGTCATACACAGGTAGAAACCGCCCTGCTGAAGACATGAGGGCTAAAAAACATCAGTTCAGTGACTAGCCAAATATATTGCTAAAATGTTAATCAGATGCCTATATATAGTCTGGTGTGATGAATTAATCACAATTTATTCTGCTACAAGACACTAATATTATTTACATTTGATTACGACTAGAAAACTGGACTTTACTTTAATAACGACACAACATTAAATCAAAGTGTACTGCATATGAATATGTACACATTTCACCGAACAGTTTAGATCCAGTTTTTCAATTTGAATAAACACATTTGCACCTTTTTATTAATGGCCCTGTTTCACAAGTCAGCTTCCTCTCTTGCTATAATGCTGGCATCACTGGCACTTGCAATTATTGCAATTCTTCTAACTTCACCTGAAACCAATGTTGAAAAAAATTAAAGAAATGTACAAGGTGGAAAATAGAGAGAGATGTCGCCCAGGGCAGGATGGCCAACAAAGGTCTAAGCCAAGGCAAAAAGTTTCTTTTGGAGCTAATGAGATTTTCAGGGGCTTGCACTGATCTCTTGCATGCTCATTCAGGCAGTCCTTTTGCAGCCAAGTGGCACACTTCAGCCCCCTAGATTTCCTGGATACCCGCAGAGAACATTCCACACACACAGCAGCTACTTCTAAAGATGTTTTTGCATGTAATATTTAGTAATGGGAAATAAAACTGATAGATAAAAACTGCTGCATCTCCTCTCACAAGGTGGAAAATTTGACATGAACAATTGCTTTATATCGCATAAATAATGTTAACCTAGTGACCAAGACAAAAATTGAAACAATTATAGGACAATCTGTCATCACATTAAGAGCTAAGCTTGACATTTTGTGATTTAACTAATTGCATCCAAATTCTGTTTACAGAAGCTCTTACTTTTCAGCACTGTCATAAAGATGTTTTACAGGAAATATCATTTAATATTTTAAGGGGAAAAGAAAATCAATAATTCGCGATTGAAGGCGTGATTGTCACAAGTTAACTCAAGATTAATAGCAACTAAATCGTAAATTTGTATCTAAAGGTACATTAAATTAATACTTTTTAAGTTTTTAATACTCTAATTAATATGTGAATAGACCAATATGGATGCTTTATGCTAATTTATGTTTATTAATAGTGAAACTATACACAACATAGAGCATAAACACAAAATATTCTTGTAAATGTAATTATGGTGTTTTAAATTACGTAAATCATCAGTACACCTGAACTTTTGCTATATGTTTCCACACGGATGGTTTTAATTGTGTGCATCATGGCATTTTTTTGGTGCTTGATTGGAGACTTGACACATCAGTAAAACAAATGTTTAGTGATAAAAATAATTTTTTTCGGTGGAATTTATTATTATTTTTTTAATCTGAGTACTGATTAAATGTCAAAATGCAAAAAAAGTCAAAATGCAAGCTTCATTAATCGCAGTTTCTAACATTATCACTCAGAATGTGTAAATAGAGTCAAGGTACAAAGTTATGTTATATTTTTTATATTGCATATTTCAAGCTTTTTTTCCCCTGTCTCTTAGCTATAGGCATGAGCTCACAAGATTTGGGATTAAATCTACGGTCATTTGGTTCAGCTTTGTTTGTTGTTCTCTATGACTGTATCAGAAGTGCACACTTGTTCAGTCATCTCTGCTGGCATCTCTGTTACAATACGTACTGTATACTGACAAATGAGTGCTTACTCTTCAGTGAGGGGCTCCTTTGTGTTCCGAACAGCTAGAACACACAGAGACAGAGAGAATGAGAGTGAGCGCTCCAGGGCTTGATTTGAGGGTGGGCAAATCTGACAGCAAGCTATGAGTCTTTGGGATGAGGAGAGAGGAGGGGAAAGGGGGCCAGCGCTCTGTCAGGCAATCTTCAAGTGGCAAAGCTTTTCAAAGCTTTGTTATCCACTTTGGGTTGCCCCTTCTGACCTTAGAATGGACGCGCTTAGCCCTTCAAGGAAATGGAGAGGGGTCTTGGGCATGCTGTATTGTAGTGCAGGGGAAGCAGGGTTCAAACGCACATGACCAGCATTCCCCAAGGAACGGTAAGGGTGAAGACCCAGCACAAAGGTGAACCAGGAGATTCGTCATTGGACACACGAGAGAAGCAAAGATGTGGAGAGATTTAATGTCCACAGACGACCTCCTTGTTTTGCAAGGCTGTAATACACAGTGCCTATTCTCTCTTTGTCTTTGTCTTACTTTCCCTCTAGGGCCAAAACTTGCCTTCTATCGTATTCTGTCCAAACAACGACAAAGCTTTGGTGAATTGCACCTGCATTTTTTTTTGGCTCTGTAAATATTTGCAGGAATATGGACTGCTTATCAACCGTTTTATATTTTGTACATTTTAGTGTTGAAGGGGTTAAAGTCCAGATAGCCCAAATGTTTCAGGGCAAATAAGAAATGAACTCTGAAATAAATGAAGTAAATGTGTAGCTTATTGGAGTCAAAGTAAGAAGTAAAAAAATAAATAAATATAAAATATAAAACCTTAAGTAATGTATGATAGCCAAATTATCTTAATGTTAATCATGCTCACTACTAATTGTCAATTTCCAAATAAAAAAAATGCCCATTTTATTTTACAATTGTGCATTTCTCCTTTAATGCTGCCACAAGAATAAGACTACAAAATCTGCTCATGATTCATCTCTTTTTAGTAATCACAGCAGTGATCACTTTCTTACACTTAGAGATGTGACTATGTAATTATATTAATGATGGCCATCACATTTCTCAGAGCAAGGAGGTTCTGGCAATGGGATGACTGATGTACAACTCTAATTCCTAGCAGAACCCTGACCTCTGTGTCGATAAGTAGTGTTTTTACTTGTATGTCATTCTTGAACAATGGGATCTTTTTAATCCACCAAATTTGGTCTAATTTGATTAGTTTAGCTTTTAGTTGCCTGAAGGTATAGTCTTATTGCTAAGCTAAACAGATACTCCAGCAACAAAGCTTGCCTTGATAGGTTTTTTTTCCACTTAATTTTGTTTACTTTTTGATTTCAGGATAAAAAGATGACATGACATGTAAATTCATTAATTTACGTGTTTTCTGATCCATGTTTTAAAGCATGTCAAACTAATATACTAAGCTGTTTTTTTAGCCCATCAACTGAAAGGAAATACAGTTTGTATCTGAAAATAAAATTAAACAGTCATTTTAACAGTCAAAATTAAAAAATCATAATTATTTATAACGTTTTTTTATATCATAATTATTTATCATAATTATTTATAACATGTTTTTTGGGGTAAATGGCTGGATTTTGTTTTCGGCCATATGAATTCTATTGGTTATTCAAAGTAAGTGCTCTAAAACAAGATAGTTCACTATTTCTGCTTCAAGACTTCCAAGCTAAAAATGAGTTTTATAGGTTAAAAAGCAAATGTCAACTTTGATTTTCTAATATGAAGTTTAGAACATAGAGCTTGCCTGTGTAAACTCACAGTATGGAGAGAAACAGGTGTCTCACAATTTTCATTTTATACTGTGCCTAGCAAATACAAGATACCAGCAAGATGCAAAGTGGCAAGTGTGCTACAGAAGAAAGTTACAAATCCAATTTTGATAGATGTGACTTCTTAGCTCAGTGATGAGAAAAAAAAAACTAAATAAAAAAACCCTTGTGATCTATCTCCTCTTATCTTTGACTTAACCTTTGCTTTCAGAAGGTGTCCGGCTCATCTCTGTTCTGTGACTGAATGCAAAATGCAATTAAAGGACACTGGCTTCTCTTACGCTGTCCCAGACACTTTCACTTGAGGCTTAATCCAAACCCCCAGCTCTAAGACCTTTATGTGATCTAGGACACACGGCTCTCATTCACACCGCTTCATCCCGCTCCTTTGTGTTCTTAATCGTTCCTAGGTATTAAGCAGTGTTGGCAGCCCAATCCCCTTACTAACGCTCAGCCATGGTGCTTTGTTACTGGTAGGCCTCATCCTCTCTGTCGCCTCCAGCACTGAAGCCGCACACTATTCCTCTGTTGTCTTTCTTCTGCCTATGAGGATTTCTTTTGCAGCTCAACCCATGTTCCTTCACGTGCCAGTTGTGTAGCAGACTGAGAAGAGTACCTGAAACAGAACAAAATCTCCCGCAAGGGTCCTTCTCATATGGTTGCTACTGAGTAGTCATCACAAGTTGATATGTTGTTATTGCTAATTCTGGATCGTTGAGAAATTATTACTGATATAATGCAGCTTTTGGATATTTTAGATGACAAAGTCTTGATATGTCTAACGCGAACAGCAGCAACTGATATTCAGTGGGTAAATTTTTATTAGGCATTGAATTGCTACTGTCAGATTTTGATTCAGTAACAATGCTTTTATAACTATAGATAAATCAATACTAATGTAGTAGTCATATTCATAAAACATGCTGGAATATCAGCAACTGATCCTGGGCGATACAGTAAAGCTAGTGTATGATGTCATGCATACAACAGGAAATGAAAGTGATCTGGATGTATTCCAAGGTTAATGATAGCAAGCAAAGAAAAGCACACTGAAAGCAGCTTGCTGTGAAAATGCTGGGTTGAGATGTTAGACTTCTGTTCAGAAGGTTGTGAATTCAAATTCCATCATCATCAAGGGTTGGGCCCTTGAGCAAGGCCCTTAACCCTCAATCATTGATTTGTAAAATGAATTGGCTGCAGCTACCAGTGAGGAAATTACTTTTTTTCAGAAAGTTAACAGGAAATGTGCTCTTCCTTGCTGTTGCTATTTGAGCAGCCTACTGGGAAGAATCCTGCTGCATTAATGTGTATTTTTCAGCTGATTCAGAGCCTAAACGAGGTGGTTATAGAGCAAGGTCATGGTAGTGCAGATGTCACCATTTGGACATGCCTGTCTGCTTACACAACATATGATGAACAAACATACACTGACAGTGTGTCCTTTGTTGGTAGACACCAGTCCACCACAGAGCACCAACCACACGTATGTTTACAGTTATTTACACATAGAGGCATCTGCATTGCACTTAATAGCAATAAAAAATATTTAGAGATATAAATACACCAAACCCCTAATGACGTGCATCAGTAGGGAGTGGAAATTATATTAACTTTGATAAAGTGATTTTCATTTGAATATGTACAGTTTAGAAAGTATTGTTACTCTCAGGTTGAATAGTAAACTGTGTACAGTGGTGCTTGTACCCTGCAGACATCAACTGTATATGCACTGATGTTATTCGCACACATTTTTAAAATACTTTTTTATAAAACCAAAGTTTAACGCATTAAAATAAGAAAATGTTTTTACATTTGTCTGTTATCTGATATCAGTACTTTGCAATAACACTAAAGTTAATTTAATCAAATGTAAATAATTTAAATTCAATTTGTATAGCGCTTTTAACAATGGACATTGTTTCAAAGCAGATTTACGAATATACAGTGGTTATACAGTTGTATAAAAGAATATATATGTTTAGTTCATATAGGTTTGTTCCCTATATCTGTAGGTTTATCCTTAATATGCAAGCCAGTGGTGACTGTGAAAAGAAAAAACTCCCTCAGACGGCATAAAGAAGAAATCTTGAGAGGAACCAGATTCAAAAAGGGAACCCAACCTCATCTGCATGCCACTGACTGCGTGGCATCATTTATTACAGTTCCATCATTGTTGAGGCATGCAGTTTATTATAGTAGTTTGTTTTTTACTAACGCATTTTAAATGGTTTTTGCTGTTTAATAATAATTTCTATGATGTGTGAATTGTCATTGTTGAATACCCATAATATTGTAAAAAATGATATGTAAAAAAAAATAATAATAAAAAATCTGTTAATAAGACCATAATACTGCATAGTGTGCAATGCAGTATATTACAATGCTATTCATTTATTTTTATTTATTAACATTTTTGGAGAGTTGTTAACTTCAACAAGTAAAAAAACAAAGGAGTTGTAAAACCCATTAAAAGAATATTTTACCCTGTCTTTGTTTTTATTTCTCTATGTCTGAGTGCTCCTCAACACCGCCCTGATACACACAAACAAATGCAAATTACGCTGAAAATGTAACTTGGACCCATTTTAGAACTGCAGCTGAATGGCTTTTTAGGGGGGTCTAATTAATCTAAGTATAGAGGCAATGGGCCCACTTGGAATTTTTTCACTTCTTTCTCCACCCGAATGGAAAGAAAAGGATCAAGCCCCCCTTTTTGTCCGGAGAAAGAGCCGCCTCATTCCACTATTTATGTTAACATTGCTCCATTTTTAAACGCTGTTGGTGAAGGGACTCCATCATGTTTCCTCAGCCCTCGCTCCTCTTCAGCTCTTTCAAAATGTGTGATTGTGTAAAGGAATAATTTCACAGAGCGGCGCAGAGGACTACTCACAGTCATTTCAGGCCTGTACTTTTTAAGCAGCTCCAGAAGCCTGGTACTAGAGTTGTCAGGTGCTTGGCTAACTAGACAGAACAATAGGGAGAGGAGAAGCAGAAGGCTAGAGATGAATGCTTTGGGTAAATCAGTAATGGAGCTAAAGGGCATACGCCTGTGGGGAATTTGCTGGCTTATAAAAGAGCTTTAAGAGGCCCTCATTCATATGGACCCAAAGAGATTTGAATTGCCCCCTTCACAATCACTTGAAAGGCTGAGCTCAGGGTGTTCCGAAACAAAGTGGAAATCACGCTGCCTTTCAATGGTTCTAATAAGCTTTTAACTATTTTACATTATGGCGTTACCCTCTTCTTCTCCTCTCCACAAGGCATTGTTTGGCCATGCAGCAGGCCAGTCTAAATGTCTGATTTATACTTTTCTTCATGGTGAATTTAAACCGAAAACATTCAAAAACTGAAAGAGAGATGAATGGGAGGCATTCACTGGTTCACAAGGTAGAAAATGGTGCTCATTATTGTTCATTGGGTGTGAGTTGGAAAAAAACATATGAAGACCAAATATATATTAATATCCAGAATAGAAATTAAATACAGCAGCTTGATTGATCCCTATTATTGCATATTTTTAATGAGTTAATGAGTTTTGGAGTTCATATTAGCCCTTATTGTTGTGATAATGAATTGTAAAAGAAGGTAATTGTATTATTTTTAAGAAACAATGCATAATACTGTGAAATGATACTTTTGTTTAATGGCTTAAGAAGTTAAGGATTATGGCGACTTCATGACCGACTCTGAGGCTGAGCTACAAACAGCATCTTGGTTGCCATGGCTATTTTTACTGCCCTGGAAATTGCTGCCATGCGCAGGCTGCAGAGGTCATGAGTTCATCAGGAGCCTGCCTGCACCATCCACAGTGGGGCTGAGTGTGGTGGGTGGAGAGGGGGAAAGAGAGGGAGAGAGAGAGAGAGACTGAGAGAGAGAGGCGCACAGCCAGAGCCAGCGCCCTCTGGATGACACCCCGAAATTTGGGGAACCCTCGGCAGTGTGGACACTAAGAATTTCATGGTAATTGTTGAAGACAAGGAGGAGGGCTTGACCTTCTTTGCCCTGATTAAGTTCTCATGAAAAAAGTCATGGCCTGGCCCCAGTGATGACCCAGACAGTAAAACTGAGATGACTCCTCTGAGGATGGTGAGGCAGCAGGCACTAGTAACAACCTCCTGCACTGAGATTACTGTTTGTCCTGGATGATAAATTACTTATACAGTATCATAAAAACAGTGAGCAGACCTATTCAAATTATACAGAAAATATGTAAAATACACACTTAACCACATGTACTTACAAATGTACATCTATATAACCTGATTCAAACTGTAAGCTACATAAACTGCTACATAAACTGGACTTAACAATTTTACACAATGATTTAAATACATTTGCACATAAACGCCATCTATGAAAAATGACAATTAACATGACATTTACTTCTGTGTTATGAAAAAAATTTTTACGTGTGAAAATTTTTCAGGTGTTGCATGTGTTTTTATTTTTACGCATGATTTTTACATGATTCATTTTAAATGCATTGCATATGGTTTTAGTTATTTTTTAATTTAGTTAATTTAGTTACATTTGTTACAAATTGTAATACAACACATAGTAGAAATTCTCTGGATCTCAAAGGTAACTAATTTGCTAGAGTGGATAAGTGATATTATCAAAATGGCATTTTCTTTTGCAATGCAATCAATCAAGTGGATTTTTGTCTGTCTGTAATTATAGGTCACCAGAGACCAGTGCAGAGGGAAGCCATGCCATCAGTCTTGTTTCTAACAGTGTCGGTACAGGTGCAGAGCCACTGCGATATGGAGAAAGAAGGGGAAAAGGTTATCTTGTATTCCAAAGAGAGAGAGAGAGAGAGAGAGAGAGAGAGAGAGAGAGAGAGAGAGAGAGAGAGTTGATGATGATAATGATGATGATGATGGTGATGAAAAAGGGGGAAAAATCACATCTGTTTGTCCAAAGCTCAAGCTTGGATTGAATTTCCAAGATTTTTATCAGCAGTCTCTAAGGAACTGCCTCCCCAAAGTGGGGAGTGGGGCAAAAAAGCCATCTATTTACAGGGGCATCAAAGTCCATATAGTGTGCATTTGGGCATCTGCATGGCTACCCTTTTGATTGACACTTTCCTGCCACGGTGAGCGCTGGGGCATCTGCTTGTTCCTTTTGGCCCCAGAGAAAGGTAGTGCTGGAGGGGGGACAGATCGGTCGGAGGTGACAGCGCGTAGCGATTCAGGTAGATGGTGCTCCACCTTTGTCAGCAACCCTGCTCTCCGAGCCACTCCAGGCTAATTAGACGCCACTTAACATGCTTCACAGCACTTGTAACTTACTGCCAGCCACTTTAAAGCCACTTTTGAGGAGCATCCGTTTCAAACACACACACACACACACACACACACACACACACATACACACACACACACATACAAATACAAATACAAATGAATGCTTGTCTTACTCTCCTTGTAAAAAACTTCCACTAACATAGATTACTAATGACTAATGCAGCTAATAAGTCTTTTATGTACTCATAAATCCTTAATCCAAACCTAATAAAAAGGTGGAAGTATTTAAACATTTTAATCATGGAAATAAAAGCTATAGTTTTTGCATATGTCCCTACAAATTCAAATGTATTTGGTATACTGTATTGTGGAGTATAACCTGAATAAAAAATGTAAGTGGCTAATATCAATTTCATTGTATTGGGTCATTCAAAGGTTTTTTAAAGGTCATTCAAACTCCTGATCATTGCAGGAGTATTTTACTGAAGAAAAAACAAAACCCTTTTCCCTTTTCTCCACACAAAATAGTTGACCTATAAATGGGGAATACACAGGGCATGGGCGGTTATACAAAGGAAAAGTTGAACTATTCAAATGCGTGTTTGTGTGAGAGAGTTAGGAGGCGGAGGTTGGCCGTAGGTGTGTGTCAGTGGCTTTCCATTACAAATGAAGACAAGGTATCTTTACATACTGCAGGCAGCCATCCGGAACAGGCCGCCCTCAGGCAAGTGCCCTCTGTGTCTTTGTCTGCCTCTCGTTCTAAAGTAGATATTTTTAAGCCTCAAACCAGAGGGCTGGCCTCTTCCTCAGGTTATGGATGACATATGCTTAATCTGCTACACAGGAACATCTGCACTCACAAGTACAGGTGAATGTGCTTCTCAAATGACTGAACTCAGTGAGGCAGCCAGTGGGGCAATGCATTATAGTGTAACTAAAGGACCACATATACATAATCAAACTGACATGCTGAGTGAAGTGTTAATTTTTACCTGGTTTTTGTGCTCAATTTCCTACAATTTTAATGCAAAATACCACAAACCTGTTATAATAATTTTTTGTTGCACAACTTTCACACATCTTGTTCCCAAAACATGTTGCCATTCTTTGTATTTGCCATCCCCCAATCTAACAATATTTGTTTTCTTATTGATTTGCAAATAAAAAAACCCCATCTCTTATTAGCATCCCAAATAGGTGAGAGAGCAGTATGCTTTAGGCCAATCTTCTAAACATAGGACATCCACCTTCAGCTTCAGAACAAGGTGTAAATCACTAATTGACTCATTTCCACCTTCACACACACACAGCAAGCGAGGACAAAGAAATCTTGACTGTCAATGTTGAAGAATGCAGATTAGGGGTAGACTCATGGCAAAAGAAGAGGAAGCCCCTGCCATCACATTGAAGAAACCCAAGGGGTCTTTACTCTTAGCATTCCTGGCACACTGTGGTTCCACTGCATGGTCAAGAGAGCACACAAAAAAGGTTGCTGTATCGTAAAACTGACTGTAGGAGGGTTGCAAGGGAGGGGGGACTTGAGATGAGGGTAGCTTTAGTTCTATCAGACAAAGAATCTAAAGTAGGTGTACAAATTGAGAACAATGTTAAGGAATTTACAATGAGATCAATACTGTTCTATTGTGCAGACTGAAAGAACCGATTAAATCTCCCTGTAATGTTACAGGTTGTAGCTCAGATATTGCAGAGATTTTCTGGATAGAATAGATGTGACCACTGGTAATCTTACTGACATGAAATAAATTCAGCATTATGATTTTTTTTTTCTATTGTTCATGTTTTTTCATCTTATTATTCTTTTATGTATTTAATTTTATGTAATACATTATTCACATTTTTTTTTATGAAATTGTGAATTGCTGAAGCAGTGGTAAACAGTATGTCTCAGCTGTATACCCAATTAGACCCAAAATAAGCCCTTATTTCCCCAACAGATCATTAGTCACCTTAATCACTTTGCACTGCTGTCAGAAGCTCTTTTGGGTCTCTTCAGGAGTCAAGGTGTGAAGCTTTCTGTTTGGGTGCTAAGGGGAAGGATTGTACTGATCTGAAGGTGGATTTTGTGGCGGGCAGGTCTAGGGAGTTGTCAGCACTCAACGACTAATCCCTGTTTAAGATAAGACCAGAGAATTAGGCTCAAAAAAAGAATCCAGGCATGCCACTGTTTCTACTGTCATCCCAAGCACTGAATTGTCTAGTTTTTTTTTCTTGTTTAATTGTCAGTCAGATCCATATATCAATAATATAACAAAATATAGAAAAAAAAATCATAGCTATAATATGTTTTCCGGATTAAATAATGTGAAAATGCATTCAGTCTTGTATCACATATTTGCTTTCTGTGGTCTCGTGTACAGGGCCCTCTATAGGATTCTCTTGGTCTCCACATGCTGCCTTACTCATCACTTATTCGCCTACCGTCCTACCTTCTGTTTGTCATTAACTTGCAGTTATTGTTTAATTGGTCTCTCCGTGAGCTACTGGGGCTTCCTTGTGACACTCTGGGTGTCTTGGGATTGCTCGTCCATCTTCTGTCCATTCTTTTTAATCCCCCAGAATGAAACGCTTTTCTGTCCCAGAGTGTTGTTCTATCCATCTCAGGCTGAGAAAGAGGAGGCAATGCTGCACATTTAAACCTATTCAGTTGATTTCTAAGAATGGTTCACTGGTAATAAATATAATAAAAAGCTAAAACAATTAACAAAATCGTTCACTTCACACAATTTTTAATACATACTCTTTTCTTTGCAATTGGTACTTGTTGAAGGATATTTCAATTATCTAAAAAAAATAATAATAATAATAATAAATAAATAAATAAACAAACAAACGAATGAATAAATAAATAAATAAATAAATAAATAAATAAATAAATACATACTCATAACTTCCTAAAATTTGGTTATTCATGAGAATAGGCCAAATTTGTATATATTTTGGATTCTGCATGGACCATCCACAGACATGTCTATGACTGAGTGGGAGGTGTAGCTGTGTGCTTATGGCTGTACAAACATGAAGGACGTTTTGATGTTTTTATGCCCATTGACATGAAGGCCATCTCCTTTGGATGTGAGAGGTCTCTTGCCCCTAAATGACCTGTGACCTGTGTGAGTCTTGCCACACTGATACTGGTTTTCAGCCCTGAGGGGACAAGTGGCCAGGAACAATGCACAGTTATGAGACTCAATTGTAGGCATTTTATTCCTCTGTCAACATTCTAAAATGTAAAAAAATATATATGAAATAAATACTATTGTATAGTGTATAGTGTATATAAAACACAATAAATTACCAACATACATGGTTTAAATATAATTATACATATTTAATCATTCTTGAAGACAAGAAAAGTGTGAAATTATGGTGACAAAAGGGAATTGAACTTGACTTGAGTAGAAAACAGTAAGAAAAGAGATGTTTTTCTTTGTCTAGTAGAAAATAGGATAAATATATGATTATGTATTTTGTGTTGTTGTTGTTTTGCAGGAACAGACCACGTATTATAATGAGTATTGTGCTCGTTTTTCTAATGAGTCTTGTTTACTGAGCTGTTAATAATGTGATCGTAGATACGAGCAAGCAGTTGACTTGGTTTATGCTGCAAATTGGTTATGGCTCTGTGATTGGGAACAAAGACCCACAAACCTCTTCATTAGGAGCGCAGTTTCATCACCACGCGCCTCCGTGATGCAGCAAGCATCATTACGGAGGAAAGAAAAGCCGCAACAGGTGCCACTGCTGTAGTGTTGCCAATGGGCTGCTTGCAGCCATGCAAACTGTGACTATGTATACTGCTGTGGTGCCACAGTGCCCTGGTCTTGGGTCTGTGCCCTCCCTGAACCACCTTCTGTCTTTTATCCCGATGTGAGGGGGCATGCGCGTGTCCTGGAGGCTTTGAGCTTGCGGTATTGTCCCCGCCAATCCTCGACACGTGCAGATACAAGAGCCCTGGCTGGACCTCACGCGGAACTCTCCAATAAAGGATTTAACCCGAACCCCCTTCCAAATCCACACAGCCGCCTCCACAAAGCGCTTCTTAAAAGCTCCAACCCAAGAATGTTTAGAATAAACATGCAAAAAAATAAAATAAAATCATGCAAAAAATATAAATGGGATATTATAAACAATATAAGATCATTGTAAGCTGTATAATATATACTATATTTTGTATAATGTAGACATTTTTATTTTAATTAATTTGTCGATTTGAATCAGAAGAATAGAGTATTCTTTAAAAAAGTATAGATATTAATATTATATATATATATATATATATATATATATATATATATATATATATATATATATTTTTTTTATTATTTAATAGCAGTATATATAATAATAGTTTATTAACTACATTAAAATCGTGGTGCAGTTATTGAATAAATATAGGAAAAAATTTAGATTAATTGAGTGAGGTTTAAACTTGGAACGATTAACCATATTTTAAATAATTTCACTAAATAATGTGAGCAACTACCTGCAGAATATCCCTGATGTTTCCTTTCCAAATCAGGAGCAATACATTTTAGTCAATGCAATCATTTTTGATCAGCGGATTGCAAGTGTTGCTTTAAAGAAAGTATGCACAACTATAACAGAAGTATTTGCTCTAATATATTTGTGTTTATAGTTACATTGGATATACTTATTTTATTAATTAATTCGTTGAATAGTTGTAGACTAGAGTTTGTTCTGTTTCGTTGTATTATTGTTGTTATTGTTATTGATATTATTATGAATAATTTATTTACTTCAAATGATTTGTATAAAGCTATGATCTATTCCGAGATGAAATGCAGTCATGTTAGATGATGGATGAAGTAACGCTTCAGTTAGCATAAAGCTTCATCACCTGCTGCATATGGACGCTGTGACCGTTATTAACTTCTGAATGCGTCAGGACGCGTCTTTGTCCTGTAGCGCGCAGGGAATCGAAGTGACGCTCCAACAGCCAAAAACTCATTATCAGCCCAACATTTTGTGTTTTGAAGGATGTGTGAGTCAGTTACTGATTACAAAGAAAACATCTACAAGCATGCATGATGTTGTTTTTTTAAAAAGAGCAATTATATTTATTCGTACAAAACAAAGTCTGTAACAACTTATACTTTTAGGTAAATACATAATAGAATAAATCTCTTTATATACAATAAAAAATACAATATCATAAAAGCAGTGGGTTCAATAAATAAAAAAAGAAGACGTAACAGTAAGAACACTTCTGTGTGTAAAGGGCTCTTTCTGTACATTGAAGAGAACAGTATTTCTCAGGGGTCAAAATACATAATGCATAAGGCTAGTTACTTGTCTTTTTGACGGCCTTTCATTCTATTGTCAAAGCGTTGAAACTGCATTTTCACGCTCGCTTTTCTGCTCTAGCGCCTAACAAATTGTAAAATTGACTTTTCACCTCGGACGGCTAAATGCAAATCTGTCTTCTCTGTTCGCAGCAACATTTTTCCCCTGACTGGCACTGAGGTGGAGATGGAAGAAAGGTGGGACAAAAGTGCAAAGGTACGGGAAGCCCTTAAGTTCAGCAATACAAACTTACAAAAATAAAACATTCTCATTCAAAAAACTGACGGTATTTAAGGCAAAACAGTGAACATCTAATCTGTCTCAGGCTCTGCACTCTTGCTTCTAATGAAAGAAATAGGAAATGCAATTTTCCCTTTATTTGGCTAGCTAAAGAAGATGGACTAGGAGATAGATTAATAAACGCCAGGGTAGCTGTGATAGCAGTAAACGACGTCTGCTTGCAAAAATCCGTAATCGTCCATAGCTTCCGGGCTGCTGGGGCTCGATGAGTTATAGGATGGAGAGGAGCCTGAAGAGGAGGCGCTTGATGCCCATGAACACGCATCGCTCCCCGGACTCGGTACTTCAGTCATGCAGCTCACTGCCGGGACAGAGTCTCTGGCTTTGTTTCCGCGCTGGTCCGCGATGCGGATGGTCTCAGACAGCGCCCAGATGTAGTTGTGCGCAAAGCGCAAAGTCTCGATTTTGGTGAGCTTGGTGTCATCGGGGAATGCAGGCAGGACCCCCCGCAGCGCGTCTAGTGCGTCGTTCAGGTTGTGCATGCGGTTCCTCTCGCGGTCGTTGGCTTTCATTCTGCGGTTCTTCTTTACCACGTGAACGGCAGCTTCGCTCCGCACGCGACCTCTGCGCTTCTTCTTCTGCTGCAGCTCGCCGGCGTCCTGTGGGCTGTTTAGCGGCGATGCTAGCGAGGACCCGGGCGAGGCGGCGTGCATGCTGCCGCGGGAATCCTCATCATCCGTGTGAGGAAAGGAATAGTCACAGCTGGAGCTGTCTATATCGGAGAACGCACTCTCCATTGCTGTGCACATGGTTCGCTCTCTGTGGAAAACGCATGAAACAAACGATTAGTAAGTTATCCAAATGTACTCCTTCTGAATCATGCTAGAATGCAGACATGTTACGAATTGCATACCTGTTGGTGGTTTGAGGGTTAAGCTAAAGGCTTGGAGCTCTCTCTGGGGAGCCAAAGTCGCACAGAGAAGTTTGTGTTGAAGTTTTAAGGCACGCGTCCGTCTCGCTCTTGCTTTTCAATCAGCTCGTGTGAGCCAGTGAGCCTGGCACACGACTGGCCTCAGTTACCTTATATACCCTGATAAGACAATGAAAGCACCCCCCGCGCTTTGGCATTTCGGTGAAGGATGGATGAATGGGTTGCATCAGGTCTGCCCCGTGCCGCACGGCGATCTCATTAGCATAATTTATGCCAGTTGTTTGTTCGCCCTCTGAAGCGTGCCTGTAATCACTGCTGGCCAATCAGAGAGCGAGAACGCTCCGAGCCACGCGAACTCCACTGTTGCTATCTGTCCTCGGAGGAGTAAGTCCGCTTTAAGTTAAACCTCTAAAGGAAAATGAAAAGAGCGCACTAGCCAAACTTAGTGGACTACACAGACCCCCGGGCTAGGCACACTTCCTCAGATTGGCAAGACTTGTTGTAGACTGGTTCTTAATTTTAACAAAGCTTTCTTGCTGCTATAAAACCTATTAATAAATAGAATCTGTACAATCTGTACACTTGTACACTTTTAATCTTTTATTAAATAAGGTTTTCTTATTTAGTTAGTTTAAAATGACATTTTATTAAAAATGTTTATTAAGACATAGCTATCTGTCTGTCTGTCTATCTATCTATCTATCTATCTATCTATCTATCTATCTATCTATCTATCTATCTATCTATCTATCTATCTATCTATCTATCTGCAGTATATACATATAGATAGCTCATAGATAGATAGATAGATAGATAGATAGATAGATAGATAGATAGATAGATAGATAGGTAGATTGGTTATTCTTTAGAATATATGGTGCAATGTTGCAGGTCCTTTTTTTTTTTTGGTCGTATAGTTTCTATTTTGGCCATTGAAAATAATGTACCACGCTTTCCAATAACGCAGAGTTACAGCTGCACAAGTCTTGCACTTAATCCAGTTTTCTCATTTGAATTTGAGTCAGATGAAAGACGCCGTTAAATCATACTGCCCCGCTATGCACAATTTCTTAAGGTTTATTTAAAGACATCTTTATGAGACAGCCATACAATTAACCATTAATTATTCAATTTATTCAATCGCCTGCGTCTTGCGCCCCCTTTAGAATGGAATAGAAAGGGGGCACTATTTAGAAATAGTTGGAGGAGAGACCTGCAGCGCTTTTCTCCTTGCGGTATTATGAGGACAGGGGGACAGTCATTTATAAATAATTACACAATGTTTAGAGTCTTCAGGCATGTATAATATATCAAAGCGATTATAAGGTGAATTGTTCCATTGTGCGTGTCTCCCCGCTCTCCTTTTCAGCTCTACACGCCTTGTCCCCCGTCCAATTTTTGCGCCTCTGCGCTTTTGTCACTCATTTTCTCCTCGGCCTGCAACACTCCAATAGCATTATTCTCATTCAAATCGTCCCAGCATGAACAAAAACACCCAGCGCTCTAAAGCACTTTTGCTACGTGGCCTGAAGTCGGTGCCACAGTTGAAAAAAAATGTACATGTGATATAAGAGGTAGGCCTACATCTTCAACAAAAGCAGAGAGGAATTTTCTATTTAAAACCCCTGCTCGAGAGCCAGTAGATTTCTCTGTCCTTTCAGGCTCTGTGCTCTATAGGCTGATGCACCAGCAGTGAACTTGTTTTATTGCTCTGGGTTTAAAGGGGGCCTCCGGTGGCGCTGCTGCATCTCCAAAACTCCTGATGGAGGAAGAGGTCGATTTTATTATTACAACACCAACCTGTCAGCAATAACTTCAAAGACGCAAAACAGCTTGAATGCCCATTCGGCTTACTTAGGATATTAGTGATCTGCCTTAAACGTGCACATTATTGCACATATAAAGCGACTTATTGCAAAAGTGATAGATGGAAAATAGGTTTTGCAGGGATGGGGTCGGTGGGGTTGAAGGGGTGGAAGTTTTTTTTTTTTGCCCACAGTTGAGAGGGGTTGCCAAGGAGATTTTGACAGGATTAGGCACAAGTGCACGGGATCTTATTGCATTTCAATAGCAGAAACACGTGAGAAAATGAAACAAGCGCATTACTCAAAGACGCTTTGAGCTGCTCCTTCGAGGCGATCTTTACACACAGCTTAGGATGCAGACAAAATGTATCCTAAATTCGTTAGATAATCAATGCCTGATGCAAAAAAAAAAATCCCTTCAGACGTCATAACGACACGTCTATCAGACTAAAGGAGAAAACAAACGCACAAGAAGAGATCATAACTTTATAGAGGATTGATATACATTTGCATAGCAAGTATGTGTGTGAGTGAGCGCGCGTGTGTGTGTGTGTGAGTGAAATCCCCACTTCCTAGGCAGTCACTTATTAATGGGAAGCCATGGGATGTGTGTGGGACAGACACCTTTTCTTCTTTTCAAGAATGCCTCTCCATTTATTTCATATCTATGTGCGCAACTCGAATTAAAATTCAATTTCGGGTCTGGCCCAGCATTAATCCCCGGGTATTAACGCGATTACTGTTCGCAAAGGGTCTTTGAGTCAGAAAGTCTGATAGAAGTTTTCACATGGTAATCCTACGAATAATCCCTTCCCCTCTCCCGAAGCCTGCGGACCTTTTTCTCTTGCTTCCAGACCCAGTGATAGAATAGGGCCATTACTCTTGAATGATAATTAATTCCTTACTCCAGTGCCTCAATTGTACCAAGACACCACTCCTCACAGCAGAAAATCCCCCCCACGCACACACACACACACACACACACACACACGCAAAACAACAACTTTGTCGTCGACTTTGTTACGTATTTTATATCAAATTAACCAATGAAGCTTTCAGTGTTTTATTCAATGTTACGTAGCCTGTATGCAAGTGCTTGTAGTTATTTCGTCATAATAGTTTGAGTAGCACAGCCCATTATTAATATGTTTATTCGTTGCAATATTAATAAATAAAACAATGAACTATTAATGACTGTAAGTTCTACTAATGATAAAGTTTTTACATTTAATTTGACCAATATAAAAATAAATGTTTTCAAAGTACTATATATTAGACATTTATCCCAATTATTTAAAGGCACTCTTTATATGTCAAATATATTTCTCAGGTTTATTTTATCTATTCAAGCAATTCATTTCCTGTATTTACAACTTTCTAAAACAGGTGCTATTATTAAAATGTTTTGCAATCTCATTGCAGGCAATCTAAATGCTAATTTGAGGTCTGCATTGTCAACTGGACACAAAATGTACCAGTATGTGAACCTTACACTATCAATCAGGTGACAGAGTTTAAAGGCGAACCCTACAGCGAGGCATTCACTTGTCTTTGCATGTTTGTGCAAGTGCATAATTTACCTCTAGTTTACCCTGCATTAGTACTCACAATAAGACCTGTGTCTCTAAAGACTTTATCATTCAAAGTAACCCAGGCAACTATTTGGCAAAATGTGAAGAAGCTTTGCCTGCGTTATACCAGAAGACAAATGCACAGTGCAGACCTGATTAATGATAACTACCCACACCTGACCTTACAGGACTAACACATACATTACAGTGGGCTTTCAGCAGCTTTGTGAACTGTAGCTGTGTAACTAATGGCACGTTCTCCACTTCCTATTTTTGGTTCCTTTTCTTCTCCCCAGCCTTGTGCACTGGACTGTCTGTATGCACATCTCATTATGTCCCACTTGCTTTAATGCTAAACACTTTTATAGCTATAATGATGTAAGAAAGATTTATATAATCAAACCTATCGAAAAAAAAAACATTAAATGGATTAAATGTAAACTGCAAACATAGTCTGCAATTTCTTCATGAAATACTATAATCAGACCAGTAAATCCTTTACATGTGTTTGATGTGTTTTGATATTGCGTTCAAATATAGTGCCCACTCTGACTATCCTTTAATTGCACAATAAATCATTTACCATTTATTTTACTCGAAAACTAGGTGTGAAGCGTTTAATATAAACCTTATGAACCAATGTTTTCATATTTTTATTTCTAACATTGTTATTTTGTTTTAAAGAAAAGCATAGGTTCAATTATTTAAGTGAAGTATTAAAGGTAACAGGGAAACAGCAAACAGGGTTAAACAGAGGCTAAAACTAGACTGTGCTGCATAATATTGCTCAATAATGCTTACTATATAGTCTGGTATTAAAAATAGATAATCTCTTTACTGTAGCGTTTTCCCTCTGAGGTATTCACAACTGTAAATCATTCATAAAACACACTACATTTATAAATCTGTAAATATTAATTATAGTAAATACATGGCAACTCTGGTTTCAGTATATAACTGTAAATTTACCAGACACCTTTGTTTACATGATTACTTAAAGGGAACTGAGAATCATTCATTTAGATTTCATGGTAGTTTATTTTAGTTCTTAAAATGATCTTTAAGAATGCATGTAAACAAAACTATATATTCAAAAGATTAAATTAAGATATTTTGAAATATTAATAGTTTTTATTTAGCTTTTAGCACATACACACAGACATACTTTTTTAATAGCTTGCCTCTGTAGTTCCACCCTAGTTGTTTTGATTTCTTATCAATGCCCACTTCTCTAACTAACTGAGGCATGACGCTGGGTGATAGCATCACTTGTAGGTGCTCAAATAAGCCATATGGTTTGAAGTGCAATAACTTGAAGCTGGAGGCAACAATGGAGTAATTGAGAAGGGAAAGAGGTCTGAGCTTGACTCGGCAAAGCTGCAAAAACTCCTTCTTTGACTCTAATGAAGCTGTTGTCTGGAGATTCGGTGTTGGGTTGGGAGGATGGTGCTGGACGTGATTTGTCATACAATCTGAATCTTTAGGAGGGCCAGAGAAAGACCTCCTCTCCATATGTCTGCTTATTTTGCATCTGAAAGCTCCGGGTGGAGATGGGGGCAGAGAAGGGGACAGAACGGAGTGAATTGAAGCACTGGACTAGGACTTTTCTTTCAGGCAAATCAAACCAACATTAAACATAGAATGTGGTCTCTGTAGCAGAAAGGATATAACAGAGTTTTCTAGTAACTTTATATATTTACATTCTAACACATTCATGAAAACGTACACATTTATATGCACATAAAATACCTGTAGTTATTTTAAAATGATGGTTTTGTTATGGCAATTTAAATGCACACAGTGTCTAGTTATGGTAGCTTTTGTTGCAAACGAGTAATCATTGTTTTAGTACAATGTTACATTAAGAAAATGTATATCAAGAAGTAAAAAAGAAAGGAAGGATGGTTGAATTGAATAGTCATGTGGTGATCATGTGGTGGTCATTGGTGTTGTTTTTACTATTTAAACTGTTTTTGTAACTGTATTTGCAAATCAAATATGCGTATGACAAGTGTCCTTAAGTGATCAAAGAACAACTTCATGCCCTTTGCAAGATTAAACCCGATTTTGTAGCAAAACAAGAACTACTTGAAAGAATGTGGCCACACAATAAGGAGCATGGAAACAATAGCAGCACTTTTGCATTAGGTGTTGCTAGCAGAGAATTCAGACCACCAAGTAACGAAAGTAGCACTATACAAGTGCAATTATGCCAGGACAATGGCTGTATTGCTTCCCCTAAGTCAGTGGGCATAGTCCTATGCACAGGGATGGTAATAGTCACTCAGATTATACAACTTCTTTGAGAACAGGTGTGAAAGACAAGAGTGTTGAGGTTAGACTTACTTGGTCTGTAACTTGGTTGGATCAGTTACTTTGGAAATGTTTTATTTATTTATTTTTATTTCCCTTTCTGTTTGTCCCTCAGCCTCTTTACATTGAAGTGTTCTGCAGATGCAGATCTTAAAATACTGCAAATACATTGTATTGTTTCAATAAAGGAGTCATTAAAACTATGTTTAATGAAACATTTTATACAAAGCAAATTCTGTACTATATATTAAACAAATCATTGGTATTTAAATGCATTTTGGAACCCTTGATTCTTTGTTAATGTACAGGAAATTCTATAATGGATGTGAATTAAATTACATAATTACAATGCAATTAAACAATAAAAAACATTAAGCAAATCTTAAGGGAGCATTAATATAAATAGGTGGAAAAGGTGGAAAATCTGTTGGTGTTTCAATACATTCAAATATGTATACATGTGGCAGTTTGTACATAAAATATAATATTTTGTAGATGATCAACTCCTTCTGGCTCTTTGCACTCTCACCCCTGGGCCCACAGTACTGAGCTAATATTACAGTATAAAAGAAAGTCATGTAAGTACAGAGCTACTCAAGTTTCATACAACTAATATAGAATACAGCAACAGCAAGCCAATGTGGGTCTATAAGAAGTTTCATTATGTTTACAAAGATTATGTTTGGGGTCTATTTGGTTCAACTCAGAGCCCAGTCTGCTGTACACAGAAGTTATAAACTTGTCACTGCGTAGACATCTGAATGCATTATCGTCCCCTCCTGCTCTGATATCATGTTTAATGACATGAGAGCCTCACGCTCTGCAAGAATGCAGAGCAGACAAAATGAGGAAGTCCCCAAGGACCTCCATCAATTTGGACAACTCATTTTGATGCAAAAAAAAAACATGCACTGTGCTCAGATATTCGTGGACATCTGCCCAGACTCATCAACATGCATGGCCTCAGTTTGGGGCTATCTGACCTGCCTGAGCAACAATGGCGTTGCAGTCTGATCTATGGCGCACCGCTGCTTCTGCCTTTATACACTTGTCAAAGAAGAGCTTTTAAAAACTTGCCTTTAATGCTAGGAAAAACTGTGATGGCACCACAAGGGATATAAAGAGGGTTTCCGCTTCTGTCGTTTCAGACCCTTTCTTGCACTGCCACATGCAATTTCTCTTTGTCATTGTCTTTTAGTAACTCTTATTATAGAGAAGCGTCTGGGCCGAAGGAAAGAGGCCCTGGTTTACTTTCTTGTGAGGTGCATTCCAAACACATGGGTTTGGCAAGCTTTACTTACATCATTTATTCATTTGGCACATGCTTTTTTTCAAAGTGACTTACAATAGAGGCAGACACAAATCCAACCATATGGCTGCTAACTGAGCAGCAGAACTATATTTTCCGCAATGGATTAACATTTTTTTTATTTAAATCCTGCACACTTATTGCAGGAAAAGCCAAAAAACACAACCTGGTGCAATCAGTACTTTGCAGGATAGATGGGCAATTATGAGTAATTAGCATATCTTTAAATGATTAGTTTTTAAAGACAAAATCCATCCAAATGCCATTACACATATCAAGGGTCCTTAAACACAATAATTGGTGAGTTATATCTGTTCTTGAGCTCCTGGTTTAGGACCATTTGTAGACCATAACTGACCAGGATGATGTTTGTGTTCACTGAGAGTATGTGTTTATGTGTGTCTCAGTGTGTCTCAGAAAAAAAACTATTGTTGTTGCAGTACTCAAACTGCATAACAATTCTTGCTAGTGTTAATTATTATTTGTTTTATTCATTTTTACAAATAAGACAATTCTTGATATTTACTAATACAGTCATTAAAAAAATATAATTTACATTTAAATAATGTCTGTTCCATAAATGCAATCTCTAAATAAACTTATTTAAATTATTTTAATTGTAGTATATATTTCTTGACATATTTTCACAATTATTTGTTCACACTACAATATTATCAACGTTTCTTCTAGAAAAATAAAATTCACTTAAAAACGCAGCAATATTTTCGACTTGTGCTGCCGCCTTGTGGCCAACTAAGTAAATACATTTCAACAATGTATTAAAGCTTATGAAATCATTGCCATTTACAAAAAAACCACATTAAAGCAAGGCTAAGAGGCTCAATTATGTACAAAAACACAGGAAGTGATCAGGATTAATGTTTTTTTCAATAGCAAGAAATACAGTAATTATTCAATTATACTTATCCATCATGCAATACCGTGAGGGAGGCATCTGATTGGCCCCATATTTCTTTTGCAGCAGGACAATGATCCCAAACATACAAGCAATGTCATTAAGAACATTGGATGTTCAGCATAGAGAAGAAAAAGGAGTCATTGATATAACAGATTTGGCCCCTACAGAGCCCTGATCTCAACATCATTAGCTCTCTAGTAATGTAGTAATGATAAAGTCCACATAACACTCAGATATCTTAAGTCCATATTAAACAAAGTTTATTTTATTTTATTGTATGGAACATTACAATTCGTCTGAAATAGCAACATCAATTACATCAAATGACCACTAATGACGATTTAAAAAAAATAAAGGTTTAAAACTTATCCAAAAAGGTTCATTCACATTGATAAACACTGCCACCTCCTGTCAACGTAACGTTATTACAATTGGTAAAAGGAATACATTATACACTGCATACGATTATTTCAGTCTATTCAAATCTAATAAATAAATAAACAAATAAGTAAGGAAATATTTGTATTTAAAACAAAACGTTTTCATTTGTGTCTAATCTTAAGGAAACCCAGTAAACAGACACAAAATAAAAACGTTTTGTTTAAAATAAAACGTTTTGTTTTATTTAAAGTTAAAGTTAACGTTAATTTAAACACTGAGATTAAATAATTGGTTATTATTATAATTATATTTAATACTTTTGTTATATTACTATTTTATATTTTAACCTGGGGTATGACAGGAGAGCTATAAAAACGTGTAAACTTTTCATCAAGGATTTTAAACAAGACGCTCTTAATTTGAAATCCGCGTCACCCGGAAGTGCTGCAGCTGCCGCTTTGTTCGGGAAGCTGTAACAGACGCGCTTTTTACAGCATCTTGATAATCTTCAGAACAGTAGAAACTTTTTGACATTACGGAGTAAAATATGTTTTACCATGTAAGTTACATTTTTATTTATACAGCGAAACTAAATATAAATCAATCTGCTTTACTGAGTTATTGTAGCTTGCTAATTCAAAAAGTATAAGCTGCTAACGCCTGTGCAACCACAAGTCTGTGTGTGTGTGTGTGTGTGTGTGTGTGTGTGAGAGTGTGAATGAATGAATGAATGTGTATGTGTGTGTTTATTTGAGCTTGTGTGTATATATATATATATATATATATATATATATATATATATATATATATATATGTATGTGTGTGTGTGTGTGTGTGTGTGTGTGTGTGTGTGTGTGGGGAGTGTGTCTGTCTATGTGAGCACGAGTGAGTGTGTATGTATTATGTATGTATGTATGTATGTATGTATGTGTGAGTGAGTGTATGTATGTGTCTGTGAGTTTGTCTGTGAATGAGTGTGTCAGCAAGTGTGAGAGAAAGAGAGTGAGTGTCTTATATGTAATTCAGCTATGTGTTATGTAATTTAACTATGTGTAACTATTTGTAAATGCATTGCAACTTCAGGATATACAGTAATGATGTAATGTAAATTGTACGTTTATTTCAGATTTCTCTGGAACATGAGATTCTCCTCCATCCTCGATATTTTGGTCCAAATCTGTTAAACACAGTCAAACAGAAGCTGTTTACAGAGGTGGAAGGCACATGCACTGGAAAGTAAGTCCTGACCAACACTAAATAAGCTCCAGCAAAGCTCATCAACTCTTGTGTACTGACCTCTCTCTCTCTCTCTCTCTCTCTCTCTCTCTCTCTCTCTCTCTCTCTCACTTTTTTTTGCAGATATGGTTTTGTCATTGCAGTGACAACAATTGATAACATCGGGGCAGGTGTCATTCAGCCCGGCAGGGGTTTCGTGTTGTACCCTGTCAAGTACAAGGCCATTGTGTTTCGGCCCTTTAAAGGGGAGGTTGTGGATGCAGTGGTCACTCAGGTTAACAAGGTACAGTTCTCCTTCATCATGGCTGCTATGGTCAGGATGCTTTTTTTATTTTCTTGATTGCATTAAAGAGAGAAAAGAGAGTTTGTTGAGAAATGAGGCATTACATTTACAATAATATGTCCAATACCAGAAACCTATTAACCCACATTTCTCAGAATTTAACGTAACTACAAGTGGATACAAGCATGTGTAATGAGTAAAACTGTAACTGCTGGCAAAATGTGGTAAAAAGGAGAATCGACACTATTGAATGTGTTGTTGGAGAAAAATATTCTCTGATTTTAATTTTTTTCCTCTATAACAGCATTCGATATTATTTAACACATAATGCATTGTGGCAGTTTTGCACTTCAAACGTTTGTAGTACTTTTCTTTTTGTTTTACATTTCTAATTACTGATTTATACTATTGTGTTTGTCTTTTACAGGTTGGACTGTTTACAGAAATTGGCCCAATGTCCTGCTTTATTTCACGCCATGTAAGCTGAAAACTTCTGATATGTTTTGTGTGTGAATTCCTTATTATCTTTCCTGCAGCCTTGCAGGACTCACTTCCAGTTAGATGGAACATGATTCAGATATGAGCCCAGTCATAACAGTCCATGGCCCACAAAACGTATGATTCTCCTCACATGACGAACATGTCCACAAGTTTGAGAATAATGATGGATTAAATCTTATTGGCTATTCATAATTCTAAATACTAGCAGAAAAACACTAACACTTTTTTTCTGGGAAAAAAAAGTGCTCCGTGTTAGTGTTTTTCTTGTGTATAAAATTAGGAATAGCCCATGGTATTTTTTTTTTCCTCTCCTCAGAGCAAAATGTAGCCACTAGTTTCAAAAAGAGTATTTATAAATAAATAGTCTAAAGCTTTTAGCAATATGTAAATGTGTAAACCTGGTTGGCTATATTAGGTAAACAGTCTTTTTCTGTCCTGTTTAGTGTAAAACCTGAATACTGAACATACTAGTGGGATATAACCTATACCTTTATAGGTTATTACTATAATTACTATAAATAGATTCTCTAGAGAAAGTCCAGTTGACTTTATTTACACTAAATACACACATCTGTAGAGCAAAAGAAACGTGTACATGGTTAGAAGCCTTGTCTTTATATTAACTACACATTTTTGAAAGAAATTGCTTTAAATCTTGATGTGTCTACTTGAACTACATCACTTATAGCTTTATCGTAGTCAGAGTCACAATGTATCTATTAACCTGATCGGATGAAAATGTGTGTTTCACAGGGTGCCATCAAGCTTACGGTTTTATTTTGGTTGATTTTGGTTCTTTCCATGGTTAACGAAACTGCAGCTGTTATTACAGACAACAATATTGTATTTTGTTCCCATATTGTTTAGTCTATACCCTCTGAAATGGAATTTGACCCGAACTCTAATCCTCCCTGCTACAAGACTGTGGATGAGGTAAAGCTTTTTAGAGCTGAGATGAATCATTGTTTTAATTATTTATTATGTGTAGTTTACATGTAAAACGTATTTCTTTTATGGTTCTCTTATGTAGGACATTGTAATCCAACAAGATGATGAAATTCGATTGAAGATTGTTGGTACTCGAGTAGACAAGAATGATATTGTAAGTTATGGTTGTTTATTTTTGTTCATTCCAATCATATTGTAGTAATTGGGTTAATATTTTTGCCCTTCGTGTAGTCATTATTCATTTTTAATTTTTCTTTTTCTTTTTTTAAAGTTTGCCATTGGATCCCTTATGGATGATTACCTTGGTGAGTATTTTGTATATTGTTTCAGCCTTTACTTTATCGATGTCTTTTATAGTGCCATTCTAATGTTGATGCATTATTGTTATCCTTTTATCAATGTAATTTAATGGACATAGGGTTGTATCCTATGAGCTTTGACAAATTTGACAAACTTTCCCAAATGCCAGTGAATTGGAAAATAATAAAAAAACCTTGACTCAGAATGCATTAATGGATTGACAAAAATGTTGTTGAAATGTCATTAACTTGTCTTTTTTTTATTGTATTTTTTCAGGTCTTGTTAGTTGATGTGTTTGTCAAAATGCAGTCATCTTGCAGTTTCTTTGTACATATTTTTTTTCTGCACTCTCTTTTAAGCAGTGTAGATCAAGTATTGATTTTTTTTAATTACTGTTTTCATGTTGAACAATATTTTTAAGTTGTATCCTCAAAAAATCAGTCATCAGTCCAGTGTAAGTAAAGGAGAATGCATTTAAGATCAATACAGACACTATACATCATTGTTGGGTTTGCCTTAGCCTGAAGAAATTGATGGTGTGTATAACTGATCAGTAAAAGCTGCTGTCTGTAATCACTTCTGGCCTACTTATAAGCTTTATGTTATGGCATATGTGTTCATTGTACTCCTGTGCTGTACCAACTACACTGGCATGTTCTTCGTAAACCACAGTATTTTGTGACTGTAGGCGTTCTGTATGCTAAAATACATGATTGAGTGTATATACTTTTATAAACAAATCTTGTGAACATAACTATTGGTCTTTTTTTTTTTTTTTTGCATGTGTGTTTGCAAATGAAATAAGTGGTAAAGATTAGTGTCAAGTTTCTGAAAAAAGCTTATTTACTTGTAGAAAAAGCCATGATTGATACATGTTATGCAATTACGCAAAAATGAGGATCGTAAAACTCATCCCAGTTTGGTATAGACACTAGTGCATTAGAAGACATGACGTTTATGTGAAAAATATATATTTTATATATTTTTAAATCAAATTCATAAAATTTTACTTTTTTTTTTCCCTGAATTAAAACCATCAAACTGGTTCTGTTATATATAATGTAAAAATAAAAAAATACTATTACAAAATACGGTCATGTTTTGCTTCTTTTATGTCTTTCTTTTGTCACTCAAAGCACTAACAAAATTTTTTTATTCATCTAAATCTATTTTATTTTACAATGTTAAAGAGCTTACAGATGCAGTGTCTTTATTTAAACATTTGATTTACAGTTAATGATTTAGTTCTGGCATGTTAGATCTTTTCTAGCATCATGACACCCAGGTTTACTTGATTTGACAGCTTCTTTTTGCATAAACTAAAACAAATCCATATATTGGGAAAATAAACTATTAGCCAGCGAAGTGTTCAGTTATTGATGATTTTATTTTGTCATATGTTTCCCTAAAATGAGAAATTAGTATATCTACTTTGTTCCTCATTGTTAATATGAAAAAAAAAAAAAAGTCTGAAGGGAACCTGCAAAAGAGTAAAAAGCCTTCCTCGTTGTGATTACGACCTGAACTTTTGAAAAACATAACTTTGACCATAATAAACAGCATAAAGTATGGAGGTACATAGTGAGGATTTCAGTCCAAATACCACTATCTAAACTATAATGGATGGGGTAATTTGATGGAAAAGGTGCTGGTGCAATTCAGAAAATACAGATTACATCATAAGGAATATAAAAAGATAAATGAAATCATTATCCACAAAATTCTTCAAAAAAAAAAAAGTCTTCTATCACGACTAGACAACTGACTGGAAAATTATCATACTGATTTTTAAATTGGAGGTTGTTGCACTATAGTATATATTTTCCCACCTTTAATGTAATATAGCACATTACAGACAATTTTTTGTACTTTTCATTTTAATCCTCATTTCTCACAAACCCTTGTGAGTTTATTCAAAGTCCCGGTTGAGTGAATGAAAATAACAACGCTGTCCCAATGCCTATACAATGAGGTACAATGAAATCAGAGCGCTGACTCAGATAAATAGCGCTCCGGCTGGCGTTTGTGACGTATTTTTCCTGCGACCGGCCTTCACTATACGACATCAAACGCGCCTCTGCTCTTTCTTTCTCTCTTCCTGAAGATGGCGGCAGGGGTGAGTAAAATGGAAGAAAGATGTGTTTCCCCTGTTAGCCTTAAGCCTGTGCTTACAATCCTACGATTATCAAGTCCATCCTCATTCCTGTTGAGTTCATTGTCTTGGGATTATTTATTGTAAGGTGTCTTTAAGCCCCAGAGCTGTTTATTTTAAAATTATTAAACGCCGCCCATGGTTTTCTTACTATTATGAATGGAGAGCCAGAAGGGAGTAGCACTGAGGCACCCCGCTTGTGCCACGTTACACTCTGATGCGCATGCTGCTCTTCTAACACATTGTGTGCATCACATTTCTGCTCACTTTAGACATTACTATGGTTTCAAAGTAGTGGTAATGTTTTATAACAGTTGACTGCCTGTTTTGACTTGGATGCTAGTTGGATAATGTTAGCTGTGCTCGAATAAGGCTCTGTGCCAAATGGAGCCATACTCTAAATGCAAGTGCACTTTTTTGGGGTATAGAACGAAGACATTTTACTCTGTAGTTTACATTGTCTAATAAGGAGCCATCTGCTTTTAGAGGAATGCTTTTGTTGTAATGTGACGTACAGTGTGTATGTATTGGATTTCATGTATGAAATTAATTCTAGCTGACCTTTTCGTTCTTTAAAACCGGTTAGCTTTTATTTTTATATGTTGACATACTTAATACATGCTTATGCTTATGTTACTGAGTCTGTCGATTTTTGCTTGGCAAATTTCATGTCATATTGACGTACTGCTTTCTACAGACACTCTACACATACCCTGAGAACTGGAGGGCTTTTAAGGCCCAGATTGCAGCCCAGTACAGTGGGGCTCGCCTGAAGGTGGCAAGCTCCCCCCCTGCCTTCACCTTTGGGCAGACGAACCGCTCCCCTGCCTTCCTCAGCAACTTTCCTTTGGGCAAGGTTGGCACACGCTCACTACTTAATCTGTAAATTTTAATTACAACTGAAATTTTAAGTTGGCGTATTAATTTTGTTTTTAGGTTCCAGCTTACCAGGGTGATGATGGGTTCTGTCTGTTTGAGAGCAATGCCATTGCTCATTACTGTAAGTATTGCCTTTCTTTTTAAATAGAGGACCTTGTCATTGCTTTTCTAATTTTTCACTAATTAAATCTTACCCTGCTTCCACACTGATTGTATAGTTGCCTAAAGTGCTATACCATCCGTACAGCTAATCTTAATGCAGTTCTGCTTCATCCTTTACATTCTAAATAATTTCTCGATAATTATTGCCATATACATGGTGTATTCATTGTATAGCTGATTATCTCAACCAGTGGTCTCCAACCCCCGGGTCACAGACCGGTACCGGGTCGCACAGATAGAACACACAACTTACGTTATTTCTGTTTTATTTATCTGATTCTCAATGTTTTATTTTGGAAAATTACCGGATTCTCTCTGCCACATCTGTCTATAATTCACTCTTGATGCATGTCATGATGCCTCGGTCACATGTCTTACCTCCATCTGCTACCTTCTTGAAGGGGCTGCTCTGGCCGGTAACACACAAGTTACTGCTAAATTTAACCCCCAAGCTAGCAAAATGAACAAAAAAACAAAACAGTGGATTCACATTTATTATATTTAGAAAATACCAGTTTGTATGCCTGTCATATTTTGTTGTATTTATCCGCCACACCTTAAAGGCCGGTCCGTGAAAATATTGTCCGACATTAATCCGGTCTGTGGTGCGAAAAAGGTTTGGGACCACTGATGTACGCAATACATCAGTATATACACTGTATAACTGTATACAACATACATATTCCATATTGTAAATCTATAAATCACATTCCCTAAACATATTGTGCCTTACATAAATCCTGCACATTATTTGCTGTACATATGTAACTGCGCTTGTCAGTTTGCACAGTTATTTGCACTTCTTGTAGACTGTCAACTGTTTCATTGCTGTTTACCTGTACTATGCAGTGACAATTGTATATCTATTTATTTGCAAGGAAAATGAGACCACCCCTTTTAATATAATAAGCAGCTTGGCAACATCCATGTTGACTTATGTTTTAGAGCCAAAATGTTTCAACAAAGCAGGTTTTGTGTCCATGTAATTAGGGTTTAGTTTTCGTCTTCTCTATTGACATTCTCAAACATTTAATTCGGTGTGTGTTTTAAAACAATCGTTCCTTGTGGTGTGGCGCACCTTGATACCGTGACTAGAGCTTGTAAATTTTTCATGGCCTGCTGCATTATGTGATCTGGTTCATGGTAGAATGTTTACTAGGTGGTTTTAATTAGATGCTTCTTTTTGGGGGTTTTAGGAATGCTTGGGTATGTGGAAACACTGCTAAAATTGAGCAAAATAAAATCAGCTCTGGAATGTCTTAATTTTTCCTTGTAGCGCAAAAGCCATTTTTTTGCAGTTCAGACAAACAGATGCTAAACAGAATGCAATATCTTACTAAAATATACATTTTATATATATAAAAATTGTGCACAGTGAATCGTGTTGCAGTCAGTGTTCAGTTATAGAACGATGTATCCAAGCTATGGATAGCCTTTTGCAATAACTTGCAATGAGTCTGTTGCAGTGCTGTGGAGGAATTTTGGTCCATTCATGTATGCAGAATTTTTGTAATTCAGCCACATTGGAGGGTTTTTGAGCCTGAACCACCTTTTAAAGGTCATGCCACAGCATCTCAATAGGATTCAGGTCAGGACATTGACTTGGCCACTCCAAAGTCTTCATTTTGGTTTTTTTTCAGCCACTCAGAGGTGGACTTGCTGGTGTGTGTTGGATTATCGTCCTGCTGCAGAACCCAAGTTCGCTTCAGCTTGAGGTTACGAACAGATGGCTGGATATTCTCTTTCAGGATTTTTTTGGTAAACAGCAGAATTCATGGTTCCATTTATGACTGCAAGTCTTCCAGGTCCTAAAGCAGCAAAATAGCCCCAGACCATCACACTACTACCACCATATTTTACTGTTGGTATGATGTTCTTTTTCTGAAATGAGGTGTTACTTTTACGCCAGATGTAATGGTACACACACCTTCCAAAAAGTTCAGCTTTTGTCAAATCAGTTCACAGTATTTTCCCAAAAGTCTTGGAGATCATAAAGATGTTTTCTGGCAAATCTGAGACGAGCCTTTGTTCTTTTTGCTCAGCATCGGTTTTTGTCTTGGAACTCTGCAATGCAGACCATTTTGCCCAATCTCTCTTCTTATGGTGGAGTCATAAACACCAACCTTAACTGAGGCAAGTGAGGCCTGCAGTACTTTGGATGTTGTTGGTGGGTCTTTTGTGACCCCTTTGAGTCGTCGCTGTGCTCTTGGGGTAATTCTGGTCGGTCGGCCACTCCTGAGAAGGTTCTCCACTGTTTCATGATTTTGCCATTTGTGAATAATAGAATAATGGCTTTAGAAAGGACTATAACCTTTCCCACACTGATAGATTTCAACTACGTTCTTTCTCATTTTGTTTTTGAATTACTTTGGGTCTCAGCATGATGTTTAGCTTTTAAGGATCTTTTGGTCCACTTCACTGTGTCAGGCAGTTCCTATTTAAGATAGTTCTTGATTGCAAACAGGTGTGGCAGTAATCAGGCCTGGGTGTGGCTAGAGAAATTGAAGGTGTGATAAACCAGTTTTAACGGGGGCAACACTTTTTCACATGGGGCCCATGTAGTTTTGGATTTAGTTGTCCCTCAATAATAAAAACCTTTATTTAAGTGTGTGTGTGTGTGTGTGTGTGTGTGTGTGTGTTTTATGTATTTAATTGTGTTTGGTTTTTTTTTTTTTTTTGGGACAACCAACGTTTCTCTGCTAGTGAGCAATGATGCCCTCCGTGGCAGCACTCCTCAAGCCCGTGCCCAGGTGCTCCAGTGGGTCAGCTTTGCTGATTCTGAGATCATCCCTCCAGCCAGTGCTTGGGTCTTCCCAACCCTGGGCATCATGCAATTCAACAAGCAGGTCTGTAGTTTTTGCTGTTTGTTGCTTCAGAAATTGGATCTGTAATCCACAATGTAATGTTTTATTGTTGTGCTGCATGTCTAGGCTACAGAACAGGCCAAAGAGGAGGTGAAGCGTGTGCTTGCTGTTTTGAACCAGCACTTAAACACATGCACTTTCCTGGTTGGCGAGAGAGTCAGTCTGGCGGATATCACTGTGGTGTGCTCTCTGCTCTGGCTCTACAAGCAGGTGAGTTATTAAACATTTTTCTTTTAAGGTTTTTGATTTTTTCCATGCATTTGAAGAATTTTAGGGGTTTGCATTATCTAATGTTGCTTTTCTAGCACCACCGGTTATTTGTACTCTGATCTGATAATCTTTGGTAGGCTTATAATTCTAATTAGCTAGTATTTTGTATTTATAGCAGACAGTTGACAAATTTCAACCTGGGATTGTTTGTGCCACTTGAGTGTTCCCATAAATACTGCAAATTTTCTAACTGTACAAATGGATATTTGATATTAAGAATCTTAGTTTAGTTGAAAAAAAATGGGACATTGATGCATTTACTACACATAGTGTCCTGTTAATCATGAGACAAGGTGTGGTGATGGTAGTGAAAGAGTCTGGTACAGCCAAGTGTTGTGTTTTAGGTTTTCTTCAGTATCGGTAGAAAACAAATGTTTGTGTTCAGAGCATGTAGAAACACAGGGATAGGAATATAGATGAAAAATGCTCTATTGTCAATATTGCAGTGCACCAGTATAAGACACATTTTAGGTATGACATTTTATATGCAAATTTTATTGTGGGCTTGTTAAAGGACTAAAATAAGGTCACAGTTTGTTAGAGTAATGATAGCTTCATATTACCTAATTAAAATTGGTCCATGTCTTGAAATTCTGTATTTCTTTTGTTGTATGGGTGGTTTTAGGGATTCTACCATGAAATGCTGAAACCCTATCGTTGTAGAAATTATTCCACCCTACAACTGATTGTGCAGACTAAACCATAATGCCTAGAGACTTGAAACTTAGCCAGGTGGTAGAGCTAAATTTAGGGAGAGGTTGATTTAAAGTATCAACCCACTTGGCCAAAGGGGGTTCTACAATAAAAATGAAAATACATTTACACATTTCTGCCCATAGCCCGTACAACATGTATCCGAGACTCAAACCTTTCAGATGCGTGGAATCCTTCAGTCCAAATGAAGAAAATGCCTTTTGAAGTTTTTCAGTCCACATTTACAACAATTTATATCACGAACCGTTCGTCCGTTTGACCTGAAACTTGCCATTAAGTTGGCTAAAGGACCACTGGTGTCAATCAAATCTTTAATTATTCTCATTTAGTTAGAAAATGTTTTTTAATAAATTAGTCCTAGGTTTTTTTTTTGTCCGATCGGAACCACACTAACGCAGAAATGTCCGCTGGTCAGTGCCTATCAATAATTATAAAAAAAAAACGTTGCACTTCCTTTTTACTGTTCAAAGGGTGGTCAAAACATTCAAAGTAGGCAGGTCCACAAGTGTATGAGCTCACGCTGTGGTCAAATACAAAGATATACGGACCTTGCCAACCTGGTGGCACTATAAGATTGAAAATCCATACAAACGCTTAACAATGCAACCGTTAGTCCGACATTTTCGCATCTCAAAAAATATCGCCACTATCGGTCAACGAATTAGGACTGCCTGTTGGACAAGGTTACCAGAGGCCTATTGTGACGAAACTCGGTGGGCATGTTCCTAATGTCTTTTTCTTTATGACCTTCAGTACCTCATTTGCTTGAACCATGCTAATCACTGATTAAATGAGGAAATGAAAATTTTTCATAAAATCCTGCACACTTTGAAATCCTGTCTGAATGTGGTCCATCTGCTTTTTGGACAGTTAAATAATTTGCATTGCGTTAATGGTTCATCAGTTGATGCAATTTCTGACTGCTGATGTCTTGATGATGTCCAAATAAATGGAGAAACCTGAAAATCTTTTAATGACTGGGGTTTTTTGTTCCTTTTTCCCTGTTTTTTTTTTTTTTTTTTTTTTGTACCAGGATGTGTTCCTAGGGTTGTTGCTCATATTTTTTTAATTTATTGGGAAATATGTTTAAACAAGCCCTCAATAACTAGAGTAAATATGTGAACACATACTGGTTTTCATTCAGTGTATGGAAAAAAAAGAGTTTAGAAAATGTCTGTTTGCCAAGTAGATAATTTGGTATCTTTGGCACAGTCATCAGCCAGTGAGCCATAATTTAATAAAATCTGATTATGGCTTTTTAATTAGTATTCCCTGTTTCTACTCTTTGTTCTTCTGTATAAAGAAAGCGTGACAGCTTTTCATACCTAGCAGGCTAGGACACATTTTAATCAAATGCCTCTTAGACTTGATTTATCTTTGGGTGTTCAGTCTTTCTTAATTAGAGCATTGCTTGGATATAAACTTGAACCGTGGGAAATGATTTGTTTACTCATTTATACATATCATTCCTAGGTTCTTGAGCCTGCTTTCCGTCAGCCCTACCCCAATGTCAATCGCTGGTTTGTGACCTGCATCAACCAGCCTCAGTTTAAAGCGGTTCTCGGAGAGGTCAAGCTCTGTGAGAAAATGGCTCAGTTTGATGGTAAGAGGTTGTTCATTTTTTGCAGTCTTAGTTGAACATGTTCCCAAATTAATTGGCCTACAAAGAACTAATGCTGCAGGATAGTAAAGAAAAAAATATGCAATATGCTAAATGCTTGGATATTCCTATGTGTTTTATATATATATTAATTTTTATAATTTCATGAGTGAGAACATTAAGATACACAGGCACCTCTTACAAAACCAAATCTGTTAATTCCCCAGACTTGTAAATTAGAAGCATTCCTGTCAAACTTGTAAAGATACTTTTGTATTTATGTTGTAAATGTATTAAACTACTGTCTATTAATTAAAAGCAGTTACGTTTAATAATAGTTACTCTTGTAACAAGAGTGTGATAAAATAAAGCATCAATAATGCTCTTGATAATGGCACACATTTGCAGCCATACTATTCTTAAAAGCCATTTTTGCGGTTTGAGTCACCCAAAAAGATATTTTTTTTGGGTTATTCATTGAGATGGTCATTAATTGTGATGTGTATTGTGATGGGTAAATTGTATTGTGCAGCCCTACTAAGCATTGGCCATCTGGTATATTGGTAAACCTCAGCATATAAAAAGTTAAAACTAAATGTGTCTCCAAAAAATGCCAATTTGTAATTTATGAACGCCACTTGAGGCCTTGCGTCCAGATTGCACTCATTCTATTGTTCCTCTAGCCAAGAAGTTTGCTGAGAACCAGCCCAAGAAGGAGACTCCTTTGAAGAAGGAGAAAGCTGGAAAGGAGGCTGGTAAGCAGCAGCCCCAGCAACAGCAGGAGAAAAAGGAAAAGGAGAAGAAAAAGGAGGAGAAGAAGCCAGCCCCACCAGCTGAGGAGATGGACGAGTGTGAAGCTGCACTTGCTTCTGAACCAAAAACCAAGGACCCATTTGCTCACCTTCCAAAGAGGTAAATAGACATTTGCTCTGGTAACTTTTAAGTACTTGAAATCCCGGTTTTGAAATTCAATTTAGTGGTACATATTTCCAAAGCCTGACCAATTTGTTATTCATTTATCCCCAGCTCATTTGTGTTGGATGAGTTCAAGAGGAAGTACTCTAATGAGGACACACTGACTGTGGCTATCCCTCACTTCTGGGAAAACTTTGACCGTGAGGGCTACTCTATCTGGTATTCTGAATATCGTTTCCCAGAGGAGCTGACCATGACCTTTATGAGCTGCAACCTTATCACAGGTATGACCAGGGCATGCTGACAGCAACTCAAAGAATGTTTCTGCTTTATGAAGTCAGTGTGTAGGCAAATCATACCATCAGTATCTGATAGTCAAACCTGTTCTATGCTGCTTTTATAACTTAATCTTATGTCACAATTTATTTTCCTTTATAAAAGTGCACAGCAAGATGATGCAGCATTGATACTAAACATACACATTTGAGCTTTAGACAGTCACTGTTAGGAAAAGAAATCTGAATGTATTTGGGGTCACAGCAGTACTTCCTTTTTCTTGTATTAGAGAACGGTTAATTTCTAAGCTTTCATGGTTTTTAAAAAAAAGTTACTAGAATGAATTCTCTTTATATAGCATTTGAAATGTTATTTGCACTGTAAGCGTTAGTATTGATTTTATTTTGGGGTGTGCGCTATTGCACTTGCACTGTTGGATTAAAACCATGTGGTGTTAAATGACCATTTGTTCTGTTTTTAGGAATGTTCCAGCGTCTCGATAAACTGCGCAAAAACGCTTTTGCTAGCGTCATCCTTTTTGGCATGAACAACAGCAGCTCTATCTCTGGCATTTGGGTTTTTAGAGGCCAGGATCTAGCTTTCACTGTAAGTCACTTCACTTTTTCTGTTCTTAATTTTCAGATTATTTTAGCAGGTTAGCACCTCACCCCTGCATTGCTTTCCTTCCCCCCCCCCCTTTCTCTTCAGCTGTCTGAAGACTGGCAGATTGACTACGAATCCTATAGCTGGCGTAAGCTGGATGTGGACAGCGATGAGTGCAAGACCATGGTGAAGGAATACTTTGCATGGGAAGGTGAATTCAAGCATGTAGGCAAACCTTTCAGTCAGGGCAAGATCTTCAAGTGAGCAGTGATGGCACTTAAACTATCAATCTGAATTTAAGGACATGGAAAAAGGAACTGCAATGTCAAGTTGGAGAGTTTTGCTTTGAGCTGTTGAATTGACAAATAAAATACTTTTCACAATCCCACTTGGTTTTTATTTATTTGGGTTTAACTGGAAAATATAATTTGTATGCTAAAAGGCTGAAGACTGTGTAAAACTGAAAAACGACTTATTTTATACGACTAAATATATTTAAATACTTTTATTATAATAAGCAGGGTAGCAGATGGTTTGTTTTTCATGTTTTTTTTTTTTTTTTTTTTAAAGTAATTATTGACAGTGGCTGTTTGTTAAATAGCTGCAATGATCATGTAGTTGACAAAATGTAAAACATGCAAAATATGAGACTAGTCTAGAACAGAGTTTTAAATCTGGAAGTGAACACTTGAAATAGATGCCCACATTTGATACTGGTTTATAGTAATCTTGGCACCACACACAATGTTGCAGTTTTTCAGCTGTTCAGTTTCCTCCTCTCCTGATCACTCATTCATGCGCACTGCCCAGAGAGCGATTACATTAGATTCAGCACATTTCAGGTGTTCACATTAGTTACTACACACCCACACCTTTTCTCCCAGTGCACTTCCATGGATTACATTTAATCGCACTGTAATTGAGTAGATTTGAGTAGTGTATACTTTTTTTTTAATGTTTTTGAAATCTGTCTTTTGTTTGAAGTTTTGTTCTCAACTACATTTTAAATTCTATCCGTTACTGAGTAAAAGAAAAATGCAAGGGGGTAAATAAAAATCACGCACTTGAAACTACACTGATGACAAACGCGCCAAACTCACAAGAAAGATGGAGATGGACATGACAAACATGGGTGATGCAGATCAAGCTGAAACTGAATCGAAAGTTGTTCAATGCGTGTGCTCACTGAAATCTGCATTTGATTTCTCTCAAACCCCCTGCTATTTAAAAAGTAAATGAGTAAATGTTAGTATTTTATTAGAGCTACTTTTTAAATTACTTGTAGATTTTTAGAACGGTAAATTTACTTGTAAAGTAAAATTTCAAAAGTAATTGCTTTTGCCTGAGTAAAATATGTACTACGTATTTCCACCTCTGGCTACATCCTATTTACTGCAAAGTTGAGGGTTGGAATGATGTGAGTGGAATTAGAAAAACGAGATTTTGCTGTAATGCAGCAGAGGGCGCTCAAATCTACAAATAAGAATTGTTTCTCCTGCTTCTAAAATGGAGACCAGCTTCTAAGAACTTAAGTTACTGAGGTCGTGTTCATAAAATGGAGTGCACACAGACACGCTTTTTTTTTTGTTGTTGTTGCAAAGTAGCATTGTGTACAGTCTTCTTTTTATGGACTAATAAGTACAAATTAATTTTAATTTGTACATAATCAAGAAATGATTGTTTACTGTATTCAGGCATAACTATGACATAATTGATATCAATATTAATCAGACACAGCAGTTTCTGAAAATGTGTGCAGCTTAAAGAACATGCAAGCTGCATTTTTAACTCTAGACATCATGTATGTGAGCCTATATTCTGTTCATCTTAAGACCAATTTTGTGTCTAAGGTCTGCTGTATTTGCATGTCCTTTACACATTGTTTATACATATATAAGTTATTTAGCATAAATAATTAGCATGAAATGATTTGAGCTTGACCTACCTAGGGTCAAATAAGTCCACTTAATTTAGCTGCAGATTTTTGGCCCTTTGGCTATGGGGGTGATACCTACAAAAAATGATTGTCACATCTTTGTGGTGCTGAAAAATATCTAATGCCTTCCTGGACTGGCAAATGTGTAAACAAACAAACAAAAAACCTACACGGAAGTATGCTTTATGTGCTTTATGAGGTCAAAACGGTATAAATATAATAAACGTTCAGGATGCAGTTGACTTGCCTGTTTGCCTCCAAGCATACAGTGGTTTGCATAAAGGCATGCCCTCTGCCACACCCTGTAGCCTGGTGGTGACAGAAGTAAGCCTGCAAACCACAAAAACAATTCACGAAATGTTGATTCTCATATCACGCCTTTAGGTTTGGTGTGTGTGTGTGTGTGTGTGTGTGTGTGTGTGTGTGTGAATTCATGAATTGAAAATTTTCCCCTTTTTCCTCCCTTTTTTTGAAGGAAGTGTACACCAAAAAAAATCTTTATTTTGAAAAGTACATGAGGTGTACACAAGGGGGTGCAAGATCTTGGAACCACTCATGTTGCTTCAGTTTGCACACCCAGTTTTCTCTACCTGTTGAACGAGCAGGTACATGTATATACATGCTTACAGTTTATTCACATGCTCTTTGAAACACCACCCCTGCCTATGGATGTGTAACCCTAGCCATAGATTTATGATTGTTCAAGGAAGCAGCAAGCCTTCTACATGTCAAGGTTGATCTTCTTATGCGAATCTGCATTTTTATAACTTTTATTCGATGCAGTTTTCACAGACATTTAACAATGCACCTAGTTTAATCACAACATTAAAGGCAAGTCTGTTCAAATGACCAATGTTAAACAAACATTAAAGCACTTTTTATGTTAGAAAGTCTTAATCCTGCACCTGTAATCACAAAAGGTCACTGTTCAGTTTTGTAGTTCTCAGGAGGTGGTGTGTTGTGCAAGTCTGTGGCGTGTAGGGAGGAGCTGATATTATCAGCCGTAGCAAAGATTTTGAAAGGTAGGCCTTCGTCATAAATAATTGTATTATCAAGGCTGCAAGCTTTACAACACCATTTGGGCATATTCTATCCAAGTCCATCCAAAATGCAGGACAGATTCACCAGAAAATTAGCTGGATATCCATAATTTTGTCTAATGATATACAGTATATCAGCAGCTAAGATACTTCCACCATACTTTAAAATATTTACCCTTGACTTGATTAATTGTAACATTTACTTGAAGCAAACATTGTAGCCAAAGTTTTTTGGCAAATATTATGCATTTTGTAAACACTTTAGCAGAAGGCAAACTGCTTGCGGTGACTACATTCTGGGGGAATGCAGCTATCAAGATAAACTATCTTGACTTGGTTACTATAGTATATTTCTTAATCTTTAGTGCTCGGTATAGTGAATAACATGTATACATTCTATACATAGGTAACACTGGTATACTGTAGGTGGTAGAAGCAATGCATTATGATTTTACATTTTACCTATTAATGAATTAAAAATTCAAACATTATTGACAAAAATACAATCATAAACCAACATTTATTAGGGAGTTTTCTGTTAGCTGTGGTGCTAGCTGCTTATGCCATTTATTAGGTGAAGCTTATACAATCCTGCTTGGCTGATGTGGCTGTTGGTTATTGTTTTAAAGAAGTCTCTGACAAATCTAATGGTTGATTGAATGCCAAGATTAGCTGATTAAACAGATGGAGTCAGGTGTGAGCCCTTATTGGTTGGAACAAAAGCCTGCAGCCACCCTTGGATAATTTTGGTGGTTTAGAGTAGAGCTGACTCTGAGAAGTACCAATACATATAACCAAAAGATTAGTGCAGGGGTGGTTGCCGATTGTTTTCCTAACCAAGCAGGAGCCACACCCAATTCTACTTGTTTTATCAGCCGTTCTCTGTTTCCAGACCAACTGATTATATATATTCAATGTGTGCATGCT
>NC_060888.1:18701768-18704268 GCF_014805685.1 Silurus meridionalis | reverse complement strand
TCAGTTAAAACATATGGATGCAGTATATGTACAGTATAAGGGCATATAGTTGTTTATGAATAATTCAATATACATTCTTTTAAACAATTCTCATCATATCTACTCGGCAAAATTGAAATGATGGCTCAGCACCAGTGCAAAACCGGCTATCGGAGAGTAGGAGTGTACTGTATGTCTTTTGCAGATCTTTCAGTGAGGTTTGTCTCTGTCCCACACAGTGGATCGGAGATAATTGAACTGTGAAATGTTCTGTCTGTCATTTTTGGCTTTGTGCTCGAAGCACGTAGGATGTGGTGAGTATTTATGAAAAGGACAGTAATTCCTTCCCTGCCCACCCAATATATATGTAAATACTGATAAATTAAAACTGGCATCCTGCTATTTATCCACAGTCATTCTTTAATTTCAAATCCAGCACGCCGGAGCACAGTGCCAAAACAACAAGAATGAGGTAAGTGCCACAATCCGAGCAGGCTGGCAGTTGCAGGGAAATCTGTGCTCCTGATTTCTTAGAGCAGATCATTTCTCCTGAGAGTCATTCAATGAGAAACATGCTCTTTACTCAGCGCAGCTAATCAGATCTCAGGAGGCGGTTATCGTACGCTGGCAAAACACGGCCAAGATGCACATTCTCATCCCTGAAGCTATGAATAAGGCCAGAGAAAACATCCCCCGCCCCTCATTCTTATTATGCTTTTTTCAAGTATGTTCAGAAAATGCTTTTTGCATTTAGAGCCGCAATAATTCATTATTTATGCTGTTGTTGTTTTTCACAATAGTGTAATGAAACCTCAGTAATCATAGATTTGACTAGTCACAGAGGCAATGCTTCGCAAGCTTCTTTCACCAAGAGGCATGATGGGGCGATGCTCTAAGACAAGTCACATCTTCTTTCCACATGAACGCTAGGTGTTGTGTGAGACAGCTTTATAAGCACCAGAGGAATGAATCATATATTTATTAAGTAAAAGGGTTTCCTGGAAAGTCTAACATGGAAATATGGTCTAGACATATCCTGTGCTAGTGAGTAGAACTAGAAAACACTGTTTCCATGGAGAAATGGGAGGCAGGATGCAAACTGTGTAAACTCAAAGTGCGTGTTGTATTTTCAGACAATCGTAGAATCGACGTCAAAGTCCACAACAGAGGTCAGAGCACAGGGAGGGAACATTAAAATAGGATCATCCATATTTAAAAAACAACAACAAGCTGGGGTCAAAGCTCGGACCCAAAAAAGCTGAGAGCAAGACCAAAGACAGGATAAGGTTCTTTGTAAGGAGGGACACAAACAATGCCGAGTTAAGAACTTATCAAGGTCAACTCATTAATAAAATCAACCAGTGGCAGGACAGGGCGGAGACAAGACATAGCCACGTAAACAGCCAGCTGTGGACAAAGTACACAAAGCATATAGTTGAGATAAAGTATAGATACAGTAAAATATGACTCCAGTAAAAGTGCTCCCTTTAAACTTTTGCTTGAGATAAAGTACAAAAGTATTTGCCTTCAAATGTACTTAAGTATCCAAAGTATGAGGATTTATTATCATTTAACTGTGATAAGATGCTAATGTTACTCTAAGCACACCAAACTGTTAGTAGAATGATATTAATTTGTCAAACACTGATTAATATTTATTCAAATGATCCTGAATTATACCTTCTTTTCAACTACTTCAAAGATATTTGACTTCGAAATGTAGTGAAGTTAAATTGAAAGTCTCCCCAAATGGAAATACTTACAGTAAAGTTTAAATATGCGAAAAAGCTACTTAGATACAGTAATGAATTACATTTATTCAGTTTCTGCCCACCACTGACAACAGCACCTGATATTACATTATATTACCCTAAAAAGCAGTAATCATTGTGATTAGACCCACAGCAGGAACATGCAGAACACCTCTTAGGAGTAAAGGCGACTCAGATAACTCACTTCCTCATTGACCACATCTACCATAGCATTTTGTAATTCAGTCGTCAGATCAGGGAAACACTCCTATACTGTCCATATTTTTCCGATTGGGTGAACTTCTTTCTGATGCACTGCAGTCAATTCGTACATGTAAGAGAACTCATGAGTTTGGCGTTGTAAAATTACATTATAAAATTAAATTTGGCCTTATCAGAAGCGACTTACAACCGAGCAGTTAAGAGTCTTGCTCAAGAGCACAGCAGTGGTTGGTTGGAGGCTCTAGGATTTGAACCTGCGACCAGCCTAGCCAGAGTCCAATGCTTTAACCACTGAGCTACCATCTTCCATAAGATTGTTACACTGGTCTTTTATACAACTTCTAATGAGCCAATCACAAGGCAGCAGTGCAGTGCATAAAGCTGTAGAGATCTTTTGGAAATGTTCACAACCATCAACAATCAGAAAGGGGAAAACATGTGATCAGTGATTTTGGGCTGGTCTGTATATTTTCATACCTGCTGATCCCCTTGTATTTTTACACACAACAGTCTTGAGTTCACTTACAGAAGAATCTGGCTTGTTGATT